>NC_136516.1:61719492-61765176 GCF_053919585.1 Euprymna scolopes
TTAATGAACAAGATTTTATAAACTATGAATGAATTATTTATGAACAAGATTTTATAAACTATGAATGAATTATTAATGAACAAGATTTTATAAACTATGAATGAATTATTAATGAACAAGATTTTATAAACTATTGATTAATTGTTGATTAACAAGATCTTGAAAAATGTTAATAAATTATTTATGAACAAGATTTTATAAACTATGAATGAATTATTAATGAACAAGATTTTATAAACTATGAATGAATTATTTATGAACAAGATTTTATAAACTATGAATGAATTATTAATGAACAAGATTTTATAAACTATGAATGAATTATTAATGAACAAGATTTTATAAACTATGAATGAATTATTAATGAACAAGATTTTATAAACTATGAATGAATTATTAATGAACAAGATTTTATAAACTATTGATTAATTGTTGATTAACCAAGATCTTGAAAAATGTTAATGAATTATTAATGAACAAGATTTTATAAACTATGAATGAATTATTAATGAACAAGATTTTATAAACTATGAATGAATTATTAATGAACAAGATTTTATAAACTATGAATGAATTATTAATGAACAAGATTTTATAAACTATTGATTAATTGTTGATTAACAAGATCTTGAAAAATGTTAATGAATTATTTATGAACAAGATTTTATAAACTATGAATGAATTATTAATGAACAAGATTTTATAAACTATTGATTAATTGTTGATTAACAAGATCTTGAAAAATGTTAATGAATTATTTATGAACAAGATTTTATAAACTATGAATGAATTATTAATGAACAAGATTTTATAAACTATGAATGAATTATTAATGAACAAGATTTTATAAACTATGAATGAATTATTTATGAACAAGATTTTATAAACTATGAATGAATTATTAATGAACAAGATTTTATAAACTATGAATGAATTATTAATGAACAAGATTTTATAAACTATTGATTAATTGTTGATTAACAAGATCTTGAAAAATGTTAATGAATTATTTATGAACAAGATTTTTATAAACTATGAATGAATTATTAATGAACAAGATTTTATAAACTATGAATGAATTATTAATGAACAAGATTTTATAAACTATGAATGAATTATTAATGAACAAGATTTTATAAACTATGAATGAATTATTAATGAACAAGATTTTATAAACTATGAATGAATTATTAATGAACAAGATTTTATAAACTATTGATTAATTGTTGATTAACAAGATCTTGAAAAATGTTAATGAATTATTTATGAACAAGATTTTATAAACTATGAATGAATTATTAATGAACAAGATTTTATAAACTATTGATTAATTGTTGATTAACAAGATCTTGAAAAATGTTAATGAATTATTTATGAACAAGATTTTATAAACTATGAATGAATTATTAATGAACAAGATTTTATAAACTATGAATGAATTATTAATGAACAAGATTTTATAAACTATGAATGAATTATTTATGAACAAGATTTTATAAACTATGAATGAATTATTAATGAACAAGATTTTATAAACTATGAATGAATTATTAATGAACAAGATTTTATAAACTATTGATTAATTGTTGATTAACAAGATCTTGAAAAATGTTAATGAATTATTTATGAACAAGATTTTATAAACTATGAATGAATTATTAATGAACAAGATTTTATAAACTATGAATGAATTATTAATGAACAAGATTTTATAAACTATGAATGAATTATTTATGAACAAGATTTTATAAACTATGAATGAATTATTAATGAACAAGATTTTATAAACTATGAATGAATTATTAATGAACAAGATTTTATAAACTATTGATTAATTGTTGATTAACAAGATCTTGAAAAATGTTAATGAATTATTTATGAACAAGATTTTATAAACTATGAATGAATTATTAATGAACAAGATTTTATAAACTATGAATGAATTATTTATGAACAAGATTTTATAAACTATGAATGAATTATTAATGAACAAGATTTTATAAACTATGAATGAATTATTAATGAACAAGATTTTATAAACTATGAATGAATTATTAATGAACAAGATTTTATAAACTATGAATGAATTATTTATGAACAAGATTTTATAAACTATGAATGAATTATTTATGAACAAGATTTTATAAACTATTGATTAATTGTTGATTAACAAGATCTTGAAAAATGTTAATGAATTATTAATGAACAAGATTTTATAAACTATGAATGAATTATTAATGAACAAGATTTTATAAACTATGAATGAATTATTAATGAACAAGATTTTATAAACTATGAATGAATTATTAATGAACAAGATTTTATAAACTATGAATGAATTATTAATGAACAAGATTTTATAAACTATTGATTAATTGTTGATTAACAAGATCTTGAAAAATGTTAATGAATTATTTATGAACAAGATTTTATAAACTATGAATGAATTATTAATGAACAAGATTTTATAAACTATGAATGAATTATTAATGAACAAGATTTTATAAACTATGAATGAATTATTTATGAACAAGATTTTATAAACTATGAATGAATTATTAATGAACAAGATTTTATAAACTATGAATGAATTATTAATGAACAAGATTTTATAAACTATGAATGAATTATTTATGAACAAGATTTTATAAACTATGAATGAATTATTAATGAACAAGATTTTATAAACTATGAATGAATTATTAATGAACAAGATTTTATAAACTATGAATGAATTATTAATGAACAAGATTTTATAAACTATGAATGAATTATTAATGAACAAGATTTTATAAACTATTGATTAATTGTTGATTAACAAGATCTTGAAAAATGTTAATGAATTATTTATGAACAAGATTTTTATAAACTATGAATGAATTATTAATGAACAAGATTTTATAAACTATGAATGAATTATTAATGAACAAGATTTTATAAACTATGAATGAATTATTTATGAACAAGATTTTATAAACTATGAATGAATTATTAATGAACAAGATTTTATAAACTATTGATTAATTGTTGATTAACAAGATCTTGAAAAATGTTAATGAATTATTTATGAACAAGATTTTATAAACTATGAATGAATTATTAATGAACAAGATTTTATAAACTATTGATTAATTGTTGATTAACAAGATCTTGAAAAATGTTAATGAATTATTTATGAACAAGATTTTATAAACTATGAATGAATTATTAATGAACAAGATTTTATAAACTATGAATGAATTATTAATGAACAAGATTTTATAAACTATGAATGAATTATTAATGAACAAGATTTTATAAACTATGAATGAATTATTTATGAACAAGATTTTATAAACTATGAATGAATTATTAATGAACAAGATTTTATAAACTATGAATGAATTATTTATGAACAAGATTTTATAAACTATGAATGAATTATTTATGAACAAGATTTTATAAACTATGAATGAATTATTAATGAACAAGATTTTATAAACTATTGATTAATTGTTGATTAACAAGATCTTGAAAAATGTTAATGAATTATTTATGAACAAGATTTTATAAACTATGAATGAATTATTAATGAACAAGATTTTATAAACTATGAATGAATTATTTATGAACAAGATTTTATAAAACTATGTATGAATTATTTATGAACAAGATTTTATAAACTATGAATGAATTATTAATGAACAAGATTTTATAAACTATTGATTAATTGTTGATTAACAAGATCTTGAAAAATGTTAATGAATTATTTATGAACAAGATTTTATAAACTATGAATGAATTATTTAATGAACAAGATTTTATGAACTATGAATGAATTATTAATGAACAAGATTTTATAAACTATGAATGAATTATTAATGAACAAGATTTTATAAACTATGAATGAATTATTAATGAACAAGATTTTATAAACTATGAATGAATTATTAATGAACAAGATTTTATAAACTGTTGATTAATTGTTGATTAACAAGATCTTGAAAAATGTTAATGAATTATTTATGAACAAGATTTTATAAACTATGAATGAATTATTAATGAACAAGATTTTATAAACTATGAATGAATTATTAATGAACAAGATTTTATAAACTATGAATGAATTATTAATGAACAAGATTTTATAAACTATTGATTAATTGTTGATTAACAAGATCTTGAAAAATGTTAATGAATTATTTATGAACAAGATTTTATAAACTATGAATGAATTATTAATGAACAAGATTTTATAAACTATGAATGAATTATTAATGAACAAGATTTTATAAACTATGAATGAATTATTAATGAACAAGATTTTATAAACTATTGATTAATTGTTGATTAACAAGATCTTGAAAAATGTTAATGAATTATTTATGAACAAGATTTTATAAACTATGAATGAATTATTAATGAACAAGATTTTATAAACTATTGATTAATTGTTGATTAACAAGATCTTGAAAAATGTTAATGAATTATTTATGAACAAGATTTTATAAACTATGAATGAATTATTAATGAACAAGATTTTATAAACTATGAATGAATTATTAATGAACAAGATTTTATAAACTATGAATGAATTATTAATGAACAAGATTTTATAAACTATTGATTAATTGTTGATTAACAAGATCTTGAAAAATGTTAATGAATTATTTATGAACAAGATTTTATAAACTATGAATGAATTATTAATGAACAAGATTTTATAAACTATGAATGAATTATTAATGAACAAGATTTTATAAACTATGAATGAATTATTAATGAACAAGATTTTATAAACTATTGATTAATTGTTGATTAACAAGATCTTGAAAAATGTTAATGAATTATTAATGAACAAGATTTTATAAACTATTGATTAATTGTTGATTAACAAGATCTTGAAAAATGTTAATGAATTATTAATGAACAAGATTTTATAAACTATTGATTAATTGTTGATTAACAAGATCTTGAAAAATGTTAATGAATTATTTATGAACAAGATTTTATAAACTATGAATGAATTATTAATGAACAAGATTTTATAAACTATTGATTAATTGTTGATTAACAAGATCTTGAAAAATGTTAATGAATTATTTATGAACAAGATTTTATAAACTATGAATGAATTATTAATGAACAAGATTTTATAAACTATGAATGAATTATTAATGAACAAGATTTTATAAACTATTGATTAATTGTTGATTAACAAGATCTTGAAAAATGTTAATGAATTATTTATGAACAAGATTTTATAAACTATGAATGAATTATTAATGAACAAGATTTTATAAACTATGAATGAATTATTAATGAACAAGATTTTATAAACTATGAATGAATTATTAATGAACAAGATTTTATAAACTATGAATGAATTATTAATGAACAAGATTTTATAAACTATGAATGAATTATTAATGAACAAGATTTTATAAACTATTGATTAATTGTTGATTAACAAGATCTTGAAAAATGTTAATGAATTATTTATGAACAAGATTTTATAAACTATGAATGAATTATTAATGAACAAGATTTTATAAACTATGAATGAATTATTAATGAACAAGATTTTATAAACTATGAATGAATTATTAATGAACAAGATTTTATAAACTATGAATGAATTATTAATGAACAAGATTTTATAAACTATGAATGAATTATTTATGAACAAGATTTTATAAACTATGAATGAATTATTAATGAACAAGATTTTATAAACTATTGATTAATTGTTGATTAACAAGATCTTGAAAAATGTTAATGAATTATTTATGAACAAGATTTTATAAACTATGAATGAATTATTAATGAACAAGATTTTATAAACTATTGATTAATTGTTGATTAACAAGATCTTGAAAAATGTTAATGAATTATTTATGAACAAGATTTTATAAACTATGAATGAATTATTAATGAACAAGATTTTATAAACTAATGAATGAATTATTAATGAACAAGATTTTATAAACTATTGATTAATTGTTGATTAACAAGATCTTGAAAAATGTTAATGAATTATTTATGAACAAGATTTTATAAACTATGAATGAATTATTAATGAACAAGATTTTATAAACTATGAATGAATTATTAATGAACAAGATTTTATAAACTATGAATGAATTATTAATGAACAAGATTTTATAAACTATGAATGAATTATTAATGAACAAGATTTTATAAACTATGAATGAATTATTAATGAACAAGATTTTATAAACTATTGATTAATTGTTGATTAACAAGATCTTGAAAAATGTTAATGAATTATTTATGAACAAGATTTTATAAACTATGAATGAATTATTAATGAACAAGATTTTATAAACTATGAATGAATTATTAATGAACAAGATTTTATAAACTATGAATGAATTATTAATGAACAAGATTTTATAAACTATGAATGAATTATTAATGAACAAGATTTTATAAACTATTGATTAATTGTTGATTAACAAGATCTTGAAAAATGTTAATGATTTATTTATGAACAAGATTTTATAAACTATGAATGAATTATTAATGAACAAGATTTTATAAACTATTGATTAATTGTTGATTAACAAGATCTTGAAAAATGTTAATGAATTATTTATGAACAAGATTTTATAAACTATGAATGAATTATTAATGAACAAGATTTTATAAACTATGAATGAATTATTAATGAACAAGATTTTATAAACTATGAATGAATTATTAATGAACAAGATTTTATAAACTATGAATGAATTATTAATGAACAAGATTTTATAAACTATGAATGAATTATTTATGAACAAGATTTTATAAACTATGAATGAATTATTAATGAACAAGATTTTATAAACTATGAATGAATTATTAATGAACAAGATTTTATAAACTATTGATTAATTGTTGATTAACAAGATCTTGAAAAATGTTAATGAATTATTAATGAACAAGATTTTATAAACTATGAATGAATTATTTATGAACAAGATTTTATAAACTATGAATGAATTATTTATGAACAAGATTTTATAAACTATGAATGAATTATTAATGAACAAGATTTTATAAACTATTGATTAATTGTTGATTAACAAGATCTTGAAAAATGTTAATGAATTATTTATGAACAAGATTTTATAAACTATGAATGAATTATTTATGAACAAGATTTTATAAACTATTGATTAATTGTTGATTAACAAGATCTTGAAAAATGTTAATGAATTATTAATGAACAAGATTTTATAAACTATGAATGAATTATTAATGAACAAGATTTTATAAACTATGAATGAATTATTAATGAACAAGATTTTATAAACTATGAATGAATTATTAATGAACAAGATTTTATAAACTATGAATGAATTATTTATGAACAAGATTTTATAAACTATGAATGAATTATTAATGAACAAGATTTTATAAACTATGAATGAATTATTAATGAACAAGATTTTATAAACTATTGATTAATTGTTGATTAACAAGATCTTGAAAAATGTTAATGAATTATTAATGAACAAGATTTTATAAACTATGAATGAATTATTTATGAACAAGATTTTATAAACTATGAATGAATTATTAATGAACAAGATTTTATAAACTATGAATGAATTATTTATGAACAAGATTTTATAAACTATGAATGAATTATTAATGAACAAGATTTTATAAACTATTGATTAATTGTTGATTAACAAGATCTTGAAAAATGTTAATGAATTATTAATGAACAAGATTTTATAAACTATGAATGAATTATTTATGAACAAGATTTTATAAACTATGAATGAATTATTAATGAACAAGATTTTATAAACTATTGATTAATTGTTGATTAACAAGATCTTGAAAAATGTTAATGAATTATTTATGAACAAGATTTTATAAACTATGAATGAATTATTTATGAACAAGATTTTATAAACTATGAATGAATTATTAATGAACAAGATTTTATAAACTATTGATTAATTGTTGATTAACAAGATCTTGAAAAATGTTAATGAATTATTAATGAACAAGATTTTATAAACTATGAATGAATTATTTATGAACAAGATTTTATAAACTATGAATGAATTATTAATGAACAAGATTTTATAAACTATTGATTAATTGTTGATTAACAAGATCTTGAAAAATGTTAATGAATTATTTATGAACAAGATTTTATAAACTATGAATGAATTATTAATGAACAAGATTTTATAAACTATGAATGAATTATTAATGAACAAGATTTTATAAACTATGAATGAATTATTAATGAACAAGATTTTATAAACTATTGATTAATTGTTGATAATCAAGATCTTGAAAAATGTTAATGAATTATTTATGAACAAGATTTTATAAACTATGAATGAATTATTAATGAACAAGATTTTATAAACTATGAATGAATTATTAATGAACAAGATTTTATAAACTATGAATGAATTATTAATGAACAAGATTTTATAAACTATGAATGAATTATTAATGAACAAGATTTTATAAACTATGAATGAATTATTGATGAACAAGATTTTATAAACTATGAATGAATTATTAATGAACAAGATTTTATAAACTATTGATTAATTGTTGATTAACAAGATCTTGAAAAATGTTAATGAATTATTTATGAACAAGATTTTATAAACTATGAATGAATTATTAATGAACAAGATTTTATAAACTATTGATTAATTGTTGATTAACAAGATCTTGAAAAATGTTAATGAATTATTTATGAACAAGATTTTATAAACTATGAATGAATTATTAATGAACAAGATTTTATAAACTATGAATGAATTATTAATGAACAAGATTTTATAAACTATGAATGAATTATTAATGAACAAGATTTTATAAACTATGAATGAATTATTTATGAACAAGATTTTATAAACTATGAATGAATTATTGATGAACAAGATTTTATAAACTATGAATGAATTATTAATGAACAAGATTTTATAAACTATGAATGAATTATTAATGAACAAGATTTTATAAACTATTGATTAATTGTTGATTAACAAGATCTTGAAAAATGTTAATGAATTATTTATGAACAAGATTTTATAAACTATGAATGAATTATTAATGAACAAGATTTTATAAACTATGAATGAATTATTAATGAACAAGATTTTATAAACTATTGATTAATTGTTGATAATCAAGATCTTGAAAAATGTTAATGAATTATTTATGAACAAGATTTTATAAACTATGAATGAATTATTAATGAACAAGATTTTATAAACTATGAATGAATTATTAATGAACAAGATTTTATAAACTATGAATGAATTATTAATGAACAAGATTTTATAAACTATGAATGAATTATTAATGAACAAGATTTTATAAACTATGAATGAATTATTGATGAACAAGATTTTATAAACTATGAATGAATTATTAATGAACAAGATTTTATAAACTATTGATTAATTGTTGATTAACAAGATCTTGAAAAATGTTAATGAATTATTAATGAACAAGATTTTATAAACTATGAATGAATTATTAATGAACAAGATTTTATAAACTATTGATTAATTGTTGATTAACAAGATCTTGAAAAATGTTAATGAATTATTTATGAACAAGATTTTATAAACTATGAATGAATTATTAATGAACAAGATTTTATAAACTATGAATGAATTATTAATGAACAAGATTTTATAAACTATGAATGAATTATTAATGAACAAGATTTTATAAACTATGAATGAATTATTTATGAACAAGATTTTATAAACTATGAATGAATTATTGATGAACAAGATTTTATAAACTATGAATGAATTATTAATGAACAAGATTTTATAAACTATGAATGAATTATTAATGAACAAGATTTTATAAACTATTGATTAATTGTTGATTAACAAGATCTTGAAAAATGTTAATGAATTATTTATGAACAAGATTTTATAAACTATGAATGAATTATTAATGAACAAGATTTTATAAACTATTGATTAATTGTTGATTAACAAGATCTTGAAAAATGTTAATGAATTATTTATGAACAAGATTTTATAAACTATGAATGAATTATTAATGAACAAGATTTTATAAACTATTGATTAATTGTTGATTAACAAGATCTTGAAAAATGTTAATGAATTATTTATGAACAAGATTTTATAAACTATGAATGAATTATTAATGAACAAGATTTTATAAACTATTGATTAATTGTTGATTAACAAGATCTTGAAAAATGTTAATGAATTATTTATGAACAAGATTTTATAAACTATGAATGAATTATTAATGAACAAGATTTTATAAACTATTGATTAATTGTTGATTAACAAGATCTTGAAAAATGTTAATGAATTATTTATGAACAAGATTTTATAAACTATGAATGAATTATTAATGAACAAGATTTTATAAACTATTGATTAATTGTTGATTAACAAGATCTTGAAAAATGTTAATGAATTATTTATGAACAAGATTTTATAAACTATGAATGAATTATTAATGAACAAGATTTTATAAACTATGAATGAATTATTTATGAACAAGATTTTATAAACTATGAATGAATTATTTATGAACAAGATTTTATAAACTATGAATGAATTATTGATGAACAAGATTTTATACACTATGAATGAATTATTAATGAACAAGATTTTATAAACTATGAATGAATTATTAATGAACAAGATTTTATAAACTATTGATTAATTGTTGATTAACAAGATCTTGAAAAATGTTAATGAATTATTTATGAACAAGATTTTATAAACTATGAATGAATTATTAATGAACAAGATTTTATAAACTATTGATTAATTGTTGATTAACAAGATCTTGAAAAATGTTAATGAATTATTTATGAACAAGATTTTATAAACTATGAATGAATTATTAATGAACAAGATTTTATAAACTATGAATGAATTATTTATGAACAAGATTTTATAAACTATGAATGAATTATTTATGAACAAGATTTTATAAACTATGAATGAATTATTGATGAACAAGATTTTATACACTATGAATGAATTATTAATGAACAAGATTTTATAAACTATTGATTAATTGTTGATTAACAAGATCTTGAAAAATGTTAATGAATTATTTATGAACAAGATTTTATAAACTATGAATGAATTATTAATGAACAAGATTTTATAAACTATTGATTAATTGTTGATTAACAAGATCTTGAAAAATGTTAATGAATTATTTATGAACAAGATTTTATAAACTATGAATGAATTATTAATGAACAAGATTTTATAAACTATTGATTAATTGTTGATTAACAAGATTTTGAAAAATGTTAATGAATTATTTATGAACAAGATTTTATAAACTATGAATGAATTATTAATGAACAAGATTTTATAAACTATGAATGAATTATTGATGAACAAGATTTTATACACTATGAATGAATTATTAATGAACAAGATTTTATAAACTATTGATTAATTGTTGATTAACAAGATCTTGAAAAATGTTAATGAATTATTTATGAACAAGATTTTATAAACTATGAATGAATTATTAATGAACAAGATTTTATAAACTATTGATTAATTGTTGATTAACAAGATCTTGAAAAATGTTAATGAATTATTTATGAACAAGATTTTATAAACTATGAATGAATTATTAATGAACAAGATTTTATAAACTATTGATTAATTGTTGATTAACAAGATCTTGAAAAATGTTAATGAATTATTTATGAACAAGATTTTATAAACTATGAATGAATTATTAATGAACAAGATTTTATAAACTATTGATTAATTGTTGATTAACAAGATCTTGAAAAATGTTAATGAATTATTTATGAACAAGATTTTATAAACTATGAATGAATTATTAATGAACAAGATTTTATAAACTATTGATTAATTGTTGATTAACAAGATCTTGAAAAATGTTAATGAATTATTTATGAACAAGATTTTATAAACTATGAATGAATTATTAATGAACAAGATTTTATAAACTATTGATTAATTGTTGATTAACAAGATCTTGAAAAATGTTAATGAATTATTTATGAACAAGATTTTATAAACTATGAATGAATTATTAATGAACAAGATTTTATAAACTATTGATTAATTGTTGATTAACAAGATCTTGAAAAATGTTAATGAATTATTTATGAACAAGATTTTATAAACTATGAATGAATTATTAATGAACAAGATTTTATAAACTATTGATTAATTGTTGATTAACAAGATCTTGAAAAATGTTAATGAATTATTTATGAACAAGATTTTATAAACTATGAATGAATTATTAATGAACAAGATTTTATAAACTATTGATTAATTGTTGATTAACAAGATCTTGAAAAATGTTAATGAATTATTTATGAACAAGATTTTATAAACTATGAATGAATTATTAATGAACAAGATTTTATAAACTATTGATTAATTGTTGATTAACAAGATCTTGAAAAATGTTAATGAATTATTTATGAACAAGATTTTATAAACTATGAATGAATTATTAATGAACAAGATTTTATAAACTATTGATTAATTGTTGATTAACAAGATCTTGAAAAATGTTAATGAATTATTTATGAACAAGATTTTATAAACTATGAATGAATTATTAATGAACAAGATTTTATAAACTATTGATTAATTGTTGATTAACAAGATCTTGAAAAATGTTAATGAATTATTTATGAACAAGATTTTATAAACTATGAATGAATTATTAATGAACAAGATTTTATAAACTATTGATTAATTGTTGATTAACAAGATCTTGAAAAATGTTAATGAATTATTTATGAACAAGATTTTATAAACTATGAATGAATTATTAATGAACAAGATTTTATAAACTATTGATTAATTGTTGATTAACAAGATCTTGAAAAATGTTAATGAATTATTTATGAACAAGATTTTATAAACTATGAATGAATTATTAATGAACAAGATTTTATAAACTATGAATGAATTATTTATGAACAAGATTTTATACACTATGAATGAATTATTAATGAACAAGATTTTATAAACTATGAATGAATTATTAATGAACAAGATTTTATAAACTATTGATTAATTGTTGATTAACAAGATCTTGAAAAATGTTAATGAATTATTTATGAACAAGATTTTATAAACTATGAATGAATTATTAATGAACAAGATTTTATAAACTATGAATGAATTATTAATGAACAAGATTTTATAAACTATTGATTAATTGTTGATTAACAAGATCTTGAAAAATGTTAATGAATTATTTATGAACAAGATTTTATAAACTATGAATGAATTATTAATGAACAAGATTTTATAAACTATTGATTAATTGTTGATTAACAAGATCTTGAAAAATGTTAATGAATTATTTATGAACAAGATTTTATAAACTATGAATGAATTATTAATGAACAAGATTTTATAAACTATTGATTAATTGTTGATTAACAAGATCTTGAAAAATGTTAATGAATTATTTATGAACAAGATTTTATAAACTATGAATGAATTATTAATGAACAAGATTTTATAAACTATGAATGAATTATTTATGAACAAGATTTTATACACTATGAATGAATTATTAATGAACAAGATTTTATAAACTATGAATGAATTATTAATGAACAAGATTTTATAAACTATTGATTAATTGTTGATTAACAAGATCTTGAAAAATGTTAATGAATTATTTATGAACAAGATTTTATAAACTATGAATGAATTATTAATGAACAAGATTTTATAAACTATTGATTAATTGTTGATTAACAAGATCTTGAAAAATGTTAATGAATTATTTATGAACAAGATTTTATAAACTATGAATGAATTATTAATGAACAAGATTTTATAAACTATTGATTAATTGTTGATTAACAAGATCTTGAAAAATGTTAATGAATTATTTATGAACAAGATTTTATAAACTATGAATGAATTATTAATGAACAAGATTTTATAAACTATGAATGAATTATTTATGAACAAGATTTTATACACTATGAATGAATTATTAATGAACAAGATTTTATAAACTATGAATGAATTATTAATGAACAAGATTTTATAAACTATTGATTAATTGTTGATTAACAAGATCTTGAAAAATGTTAATGAATTATTTATGAACAAGATTTTATAAACTATGAATGAATTATTAATGAACAAGATTTTATAAACTATTGATTAATTGTTGATTAACAAGATCTTGAAAAATGTTAATGAATTATTTATGAACAAGATTTTATAAACTATGAATGAATTATTAATGAACAAGATTTTATAAACTATTGATTAATTGTTGATTAAACAAGATCTTGAAAAATGTTAATGAATTATTTATGAACAAGATTTTATAAACTATGAATGAATTATTAATGAACAAGATTTTATAAACTATTGATTAATTGTTGATTAACAAGATCTTGAAAATGTTAATGAATTATTTATGAACAAGATTTTATAAACTATGAATGAATTATTAATGAACAAGATTTTATAAACTATGAATGAATTATTAATGAACAAGATTTTATAAACTATTGATTAATTGTTGATTAACAAGATCTTGAAAAATGTTAATGAATTATTATGAACAAGATTTTATAAAACTATGAATGAATTATTAATGAACAAGATTTTATAAACTATTGATTAATTGTTGATTAACAAGATCTTGAAAAATGTTAATGAATTATTTATGAACAAGATTTTATAAACTATGAATGAATTATTAATGAACAAGATTTTATAAACTATTGATTAATTGTTGATTAACAAGATCTTGAAAAATGTTAATGAATTATTTATGAACAAGATTTTATAAACTATGAATGAATTATTTATGAACAAGATTTTATAAACTATGAATGAATTATTAATGAACAAGATTTTATAAACTATTGATTAATTGTTGATTAACAAGATCTTGAAAAATGTTAATGAATTATTTATGAACAAGATTTTATAAACTATGAATGAATTATTAATGAACAAGATTTTATAAACTATGAATGAATTATTTATGAACAAGATTTTATATACTATGAATGAATTATTAATGAACAAGATTTTATAAAACTATGAATGAATTATTAATGAACAAGATTTTATAAACTATTGATTAATTGTTGATTAACAAGATCTTGAAAAATGTTAATGAATTATTTATGAACAAGATTTTATAAACTATGAATGAATTATTAATGAACAAGATTTTATAAACTATGAATGAATTATTAATGAACAAGATTTTTATAAACTATTGATTAATTGTTGATTAACAAGATCTTGAAAAATGTTAATGAATTATTTATGAACAAGATTTTATAAACTATGAATGAATTATTAATGAACAAGATTTTATAAACTATTGATTAATTGTTGATTAACAAGATCTTGAAAAATGTTAATGAATTATTTATGAACAAGATTTTATAAACTATGAATGAATTATTAATGAACAAGATTTTATAAACTATGAATGAATTATTTATGAACAAGATTTTATAAACTATGAATGAATTATTAATGAACAAGATTTTATAAACTATGAATGAATTATTAATGAACAAGATTTTATAAACTATGAATGAATTATTAATGAACAAGATTTTATAAACTATGAATGAATTATTTATGAACAAGATTTTATAAACTATGAATGAATTATTAATGAACAAGATTTTATAAACTATGAATGAATTATTTATGAACAAGATTTTATAAACTATGAATGAATTATTTATGAACAAGATTTTATAAACTATGAATGAATTATTAATGAACAAGATTTTATAAACTATGAATGAATTATTAATGAACAAGATTTTATAAACTATGAATGAATTATTTATGAACAAGATTTTATAAACTATGAATGAATTATTAATGAACAAGATTTTATAAACTATTGATTAATTGTTGATTAACAAGATCTTGAAAAATGTTAATGAATTATTTATGAACAAGATTTATAAACTATGAATGAATTATTAATGAACAAGATTTTATAAACTATTGATTAATTGTTGATTAACAAGATCTTGAAAAATGTTAATGAATTATTTATGAACAAGATTTTATAAACTATGAATGAATTATTAATGAACAAGATTTTATAAACTATTGATTAATTGTTGATTAACAAGATCTTGAAAATGTTAATGAATTATTTATGAACAAGATTTTATAAACTATGAATGAATTATTAATGAACAAGATTTTATAAACTATTGATTAATTGTTGATTAACAAGATCTTGAAAAATGTTAATGAATTATTTATGAACAAGATTTTATAAACTATGAATGAATTATTAATGAACAAGATTTTATAAACTATGAATGAATTATTAATGAACAAGATTTTATAAACTATGAATGAATTATTAATGAACAAGATTTTATAAACTATGAATGAATTATTAATGAACAAGATTTTATAAACTATGAATGAATTATTAATGAACAAGATTTTATAAACTATTGATTAATTGTTGATTAACAAGATCTTGAAAAATGTTAATGAATTATTTATGAACAAGATTTTATAAACTATGAATGAATTATTAATGAACAAGATTTTATAAACTATTGATTAATTGTTGATTAACAAGATCTTGAAAAATGTTAATGAATTATTTATGAACAAGATTTTATAAACTATGAATGAATTATTAATGAACAAGATTTTATAAACTATTGATTAATTGTTGATTAACAAGATCTTGAAAAATATGAATGAATTATTATGAACAAGATTTATAAACTATGAATGAATTATTAATGAACAAGATTTTATAAACTATGAATGAATTATTAATGAACAAGATTTTAAAACTATGAATGAATTATTAATGAACAAGATTTTATAAACTATGAATGAATTATTAATGAACAAGATTTTATAAACTATGAATGAATTATTAATGAACAAGATTTTATAAACTATTGATTAATTGTTGATTAACAAGATCTTGAAAAATGTTAATGAATTATTTATGAACAAGATTTTATAAACTATGAATGAATTATTAATGAACAAGATTTTATAAACTATTGATTAATTGTTGATTAACAAGATCTTGAAAAATGTTAATGAATTATTTATGAACAAGATTTTATAAACTATGAATGAATTTATTAATGAACAAGATTTTAAAACTATGAATGAATTATAATGAACAAGATTTTATAAACTATGAATGAATTATTAATGAACAAGATTTTATAAACTATGAATGAATTATTAATGAACAAGATTTTATAAACTATTGATTAATTGTTGATTAACAAGATCTTGAAAAATGTTAATGAATTATTTATGAACAAGATTTTATAAACTATGAATGAATTATTAATGAACAAGATTTATAAACTATTGATTAATTGTTGATTAACAAGATCTTGAAAAATGTTAATGAATTATTTATGAACAAGATTTTATAAACTATGAATGAATTATTAATGAACAAGATTTTATAAACTATGAATGAATTATTAATGAACAAGATTTTATAAACTATGAATGAATTATTAATGAACAAGATTTTATAAACTATGAATGAATTATTAATGAACAAGATTTTATAAACTATGAATGAATTATTAATGAACAAGATTTTATAAACTATTGATTAATTGTTGATTAACAAGATCTTGAAAATGTTAATGAATTATTTATGAACAAGATTTTATAAACTATGAATGAATTATTAATGAACAAGATTTTATAAACTATTGATTAATTGTTGATTAACAAGATCTTGAAAAATGTTAATGAATTATTTATGAACAAGATTTTATAAACTATGAATGAATTATTAATGAACAAGATTTTATAAACTATGAATGAATTATTAATGAACAAGATTTTATAAACTATGAATGAATTATTAATGAACAAGATTTTATAAACTATGAATGAATTATTAATGAACAAGATTTTATAAACTATTGATTAATTGTTGATTAACAAGATCTTGAAAATGTTAATGAATTATTTATGAACAAGATTTTATAAACTATGAATGAATTATTAATGAACAAGATTTTATAAACTATTGATTAATTGTTGATTAACAAGATCTTGAAAAATGTTAATGAATTATTTATGAACAAGATTTTATAAACTATGAATGAATATTAATGAACAAGATTTTATAAACTATGAATGAATTATTAATGAACAAGATTTTATAAAACTATGAATGAATTATTAATGAACAAGATTTTATAAACTATGAATGAATTATTAATGAACAAGATTTTATAAACTATGAATGAATTATTAATGAACAAGATTTTATAAACTATTGATTAATTGTTGATTAACAAGATCTTGAAAAATGTTAATGAATTATTTATGAACAAGATTTTATAAACTATGAATGAATTATTAATGAACAAGATTTTATAAACTATTGATTAATTGTTGATTAACAAGATCTTGAAAAATGTTAATGAATTATTTATGAACAAGATTTTATAAACTATGAATGAATTATTAATGAACAAGATTTTATAAACTATGAATGAATTATTAATGAACAAGATTTTATAAACTATGAATGAATTATTATGAACAAGATTTTATAAACTATGAATGAATTATTAATGAACAAGATTTTATAAACTATTGATTAATTGTTGATTAACAAGATCTTGAAAAATGTTAATGAATTATTTATGAACAAGATTTTATAAACTATGAATGAATTATTAATGAACAAGATTTTATAAACTATGAATGAATTATTAATGAACAAGATTTTATAAACTATGAATGAATTATTAATGAACAAGATTTTATAAACTATGAATGAATTATTAATGAACAAGATTTTATAAACTATTGATTAATTGTTGATTAACAAGATCTTGAAAAATGTTAATGAATTATTTATGAACAAGATTTTATAAACTATGAATGAATTATTAATGAACAAGATTTTATAAACTATTGATTAATTGTTGATTAACAAGATCTTGAAAAATGTTAATGAATTATTATGAACAAGATTTTATAAACTATGAATGAATTATTAATGAACAAGATTTTATAAACTATGAATGAATTATTAATGAACAAGATTTTATAAACTATTGATTAATTGTTGATTAACAAGATCTTGAAAATGTTAATGAATTATTTATGAACAAGATTTTATAAACTATGAATGAATTATTAATGAACAAGATTTTATAAACTATGAATGAATTATTAATGAACAAGATTTTATAAACTATTGATTAATTGTTGATTAACAAGATCTTGAAAATGTTAATGAATTATTTATGAACAAGATTTTATAAACTATGAATGAATTATTAATGAACAAGATTTTATAAACTATTGATTAATTGTTGATTAACAAGATCTTGAAAAATGTTAATGAATTATTTATGAACAAGATTTTATAAACTATGAATGAATTATTAATGAACAAGATTTTATAAACTATGAATGAATTATTAATGAACAAGATTTTATAAACTATGAATGAATTATTTATGAACAAGATTTTATAAACTATGAATGAATTATTAATGAACAAGATTTATAAACTATTGATTAATTGTTGATTAACAAGATCTTGAAAAATGTTAATGAATTATTTATGAACAAGATTTTATAAACTATGAATGAATTATTAATGAACAAGATTTATAAACTATTGATTAATTGTTGATTAACAAGATCTTGAAAAATGTTAATGAATTATTTATGAACAAGATTTTATAAACTATGAATGAATTATTAATGAACAAGATTTTATAAACTATTGAATGAATTATTAATGAACAAGATTTTATAAACTATGAATGAATTATTAATGAACAAGATTTTATAAACTATTGATTAATTGTTGATTAACAAGATCTTGAAAAATGTTAATGAATTATTTATGAACAAGATTTTATAAACTATGAATGAATTATTAATGAACAAGATTTTATAAACTATGAATGAATTATTAATGAACAAGATTTTATAAACTATGAATGAATTATTTATGAACAAGATTTTATAAACTATGAATGAATTATTAATGAACAAGATTTTATAAACTATTGATTAATTGTTGATTAACAAGATCTTGAAAAATGTTAATGAATTATTTATGAACAAGATTTTATAAACTATGAATGAATTATTAATGAACAAGATTTTATAAACTATTGATTAATTGTTGATTAACAAGATCTTGAAAAATGTTAATGAATTATTTATGAACAAGATTTATAAACTATGAATGAATTATTAATGAACAAGATTTTATAAACTATTGATTAATTGTTGATTAACAAGATCTTGAAAAATGTTAATGAATTATTTATGAACAAGATTTATAAACTATGAATGAATTATTAATGAACAAGATTTTATAAACTATGAATGAATTATTAATGAACAAGATTTTATAAACTATTGATTAATTGTTGATTAACAAGATCTTGAAAAATGTTAATGAATTATTTATGAACAAGATTTTATAAACTATGAATGAATTATTAATGAACAAGATTTTATAAACTATGAATGAATTATTAATGAACAAGATTTTATAAACTATGAATGAATTATTAATGAACAAGATTTTATAAACTATTGATTAATTGTTGATTAACAAGATCTTGAAAAATGTTAATGAATTATTTATGAACAAGATTTTATAAACTATGAATGAATTATTAATGAACAAGATTTTATAAACTATGAATGAATTATTAATGAACAAGATTTTATAAACTATGAATGAATTATTAATGAACAAGATTTTATAAACTATTGATTAATTGTTGATTAACAAGATCTTGAAAAATGTTAATGAATTATTTATGAACAAGATTTTATAAACTATGAATGAATTATTAATGAACAAGATTTTATAAACTATGAATGAATTATTAATGAACAAGATTTTATAAACTATTGATTAATTGTTGATTAACAAGATCTTGAAAAATGTTAATGAATTATTTATGAACAAGATTTTATAAACTATGAATGAATTATTAATGAACAAGATTTTATAAACTATGAATGAATTATTAATGAACAAGATTTTATAAACTATTGATTAATTGTTGATTAACAAGATCTTGAAAAATGTTAATGAATTATTTATGAACAAGATTTTATAAACTATGAATGAATTATTAATGAACAAGATTTTATAAACTATTGATTAATTGTTGATTAACAAGATCTTGAAAAATGTTAATGAATTATTTATGAACAAGATTTTATAAACTATGAATGAATTATTAATGAACAAGATTTTATAAACTATGAATGAATTATTAATGAACAAGATTTTATAAACTATTGATTAATTGTTGATTAACAAGATCTTGAAAAATGTTAATGAATTATTTATGAACAAGATTTTATAAACTATGAATGAATTATTAATGAACAAGATTTTATAAACAATTGATTAATTGTTGATTAACAAGATCTTGAAAAATGTTAATGAATTATTTATGAACAAGATTTTATAAACTATGAATGAATTATTAATGAACAAGATTTTATAAACTATTGATTAATTGTTGATTAACAAGATCTTGAAAAATGTTAATGAATTATTTATGAACAAGATTTTATAAACTATGAATGAATTATTAATGAACAAGATTTTATAAACTATGAATGAATTATTAATGAACAAGATTTTATAAACTATTGATTAATTGTTGATTAACAAGATCTTGAAAAATGTTAATGAATTATTTATGAACAAGATTTTATAAACTATGAATGACGTATTAATGAACAAGATTTTATAAACTATGAATGAATTATTAATGAACAAGATTTTATAAACTATGAATGAATTATTAATGAACAAGATTTTATAAACTATTGATTAATTGTTGATTAACAAGATCTTGAAAAATGTTAATGAATTATTTATGAACAAGATTTTATAAACTATGAATGAATTATTAATGAACAAGATTTTATAAACTATGAATGAATTATTAATGAACAAGATTTTATAAACTATGAATGAATTATTTATGAACAAGATTTTATAAACTATGAATGAATTATTAATGAACAAGATTTTATAAACTATTGATTAATTGTTGATTAACAAGATCTTGAAAAATGTTAATGAATTATTTATGAACAAGATTTTATAAACTATGAATGAATTATTAATGAACAAGATTTTATAAACTATTGATTAATTGTTGATTAACAAGATCTTGAAAAATGTTAATGAATTATTTATGAACAAGATTTTATAAACTATGAATGAATTATTAATGAACAAGATTTTATAAACTATTGATTAATTGTTGATTAACAAGATCTTGAAAAATGTTAATGAATTATTTATGAACAAGATTTTATAAACTATGAATGAATTATTAATGAACAAGATTTTATAAACTATTGATTAATTGTTGATTAACAAGATCTTGAAAAATGTTAATGAATTATTTATGAACAAGATTTTATAAACTATGAATGAATTATTAATGAACAAGATTTTATAAACTATTGATTAATTGTTGATTAACAAGATCTTGAAAAATGTTAATGAATTATTTATGAACAAGATTTTATAAACTATGAATGAATTATTAATGAACAAGATTTTATAAACTATGAATGAATTATTTATGAACAAGATTTTATAAACTATGAATGAATTATTAATGAACAAGATTTTATAAACTATGAATGAATTATTAATGAACAAGATTTTATAAACTATGAATGAATTATTTATGAACAAGATTTTATAAACTATGAATGAATTATTAATGAACAAGATTTTATAAACTATTGATTAATTGTTGATTAACAAGATCTTGAAAAATGTTAATGAATTATTTATGAACAAGATTTTATAAACTATGAATGAATTATTAATGAACAAGATTTTATAAACTATTGATTAATTGTTGATTAACAAGATCTTGAAAAATGTTAATGAATTATTTATGAACAAGATTTTATAAACTATGAATGAATTATTAATGAACAAGATTTTATAAACTATGAATGAATTATTTATGAACAAGATTTTATAAACTATGAATGAATTATTAATGAACAAGATTTTATAAACTATGAATGAATTATTAATGAACAAGATTTTATAAACTATGAATGAATTATTTATGAACAAGATTTTATAAACTATGAATGAATTATTAATGAACAAGATTTTATAAACTATTGATTAATTGTTGATTAACAAGATCTTGAAAAATGTTAATGAATTATTTATGAACAAAATTTTATAAACTATGAATGAATTATTAATGAACAAGATTTTATAAACTATGAATGAATTATTAATGAACAAGATTTTATAAACTATGAATGAATTATTAATGAACAAGATTTTATAAACTATGAATGAATTATTAATGAACAAGATTTTATAAACTATTGATTAATTGTTGATTAACAAGATCTTGAAAAATGTTAATGAATTATTTATGAACAAGATTTTATAAACTATGAATGAATTATTAATGAACAAGATTTTATAAACTATTGATTAATTGTTGATTAACAAGATCTTGAAAAATGTTAATGAATTATTTATGAACAAGATTTTATAAACTATGAATGAATTATTAATGAACAAGATTTTATAAACTATGAATGAATTATTTATGAACAAGATTTTATAAACTATGAATGAATTATTAATGAACAAGATTTTATAAACTATGAATGAATTATTAATGAACAAGATTTTATAAACTATGAATGAATTATTTATGAACAAGATTTTATAAACTATGAATGAATTATTAATGAACAAGATTTTATAAACTATTGATTAATTGTTGATTAACAAGATCTTGAAAAATGTTAATGAATTATTTATGAACAAGATTTTATAAACTATGAATGAATTATTAATGAACAAGATTTTATAAACTATTGATTAATTGTTGATTAACAAGATCTTGAAAAATGTTAATGAATTATTTATGAACAAGATTTTATAAACTATGAATGAATTATTAATGAACAAGATTTTATAAACTATGAATGAATTATTAATGAACAAGATTTTATAAACTATTGATTAATTGTTGATTAACAAGATCTTGAAAAATGTTAATGAATTATTTATGAACAAGATTTTATAAACTATGAATGAATTATTAATGAACAAGATTTTATAAACTATGAATGAATTATTAATGAACAAGATTTTATAAACTATTGATTAATTGTTGATTAACAAGATCTTGAAAAATGTTAATGAATTATTTATGAACAAGATTTTATAAACTATGAATGAATTATTAATGAACAAGATTTTATAAACTATGAATGAATTATTAATGAACAAGATTTTATAAACTATGAATGAATTATTAATGAACAAGATTTTATAAACTATTGATTAATTGTTGATTAACAAGATCTTGAAAAATGTTAATGAATTATTTATGAACAAGATTTTATAAACTATGAATGAATTATTAATGAACAAGATTTTATAAACTATGAATGAATTATTAATGAACAAGATTTTATAAACTATGAATGAATTATTAATGAACAAGATTTTATAAACTATTGATTAATTGTTGATTAACAAGATCTTGAAAAATGTTAATGAATTATTTATGAACAAGATTTTATAAACTATGAATGAATTATTAATGAACAAGATTTTATAAACTATGAATGAATTATTAATGAACAAGATTTTATAAACTATTGATTAATTGTTGATTAACAAGATCTTGAAAAATGTTAATGAATTATTTATGAACAAGATTTTATAAACTATGAATGAATTATTAATGAACAAGATTTTATAAACTATTGATTAATTGTTGATTAACAAGATCTTGAAAAATGTTAATGAATTATTTATGAACAAGATTTTATAAACTATGAATGAATTATTAATGAACAAGATTTTATAAACTATTGATTAATTGTTGATTAACAAGATCTTGAAAAATGTTAATGAATTATTTATGAACAAGATTTTATAAACTATGAATGAATTATTAATGAACAAGATTTTATAAACTATTGATTAATTGTTGATTAACAAGATCTTGAAAAATGTTAATGAATTATTTATGAACAAGATTTTATAAACTATGAATGAATTATTAATGAACAAGATTTTATAAACTATTGATTAATTGTTGATTAACAAGATCTTCAAAAATGTTAATGAATTATTTATGAACAAGATTTTATAAACTATGAATGAATTATTAATGAACAAGATTTTATAAACTATGAATGAATTATTAATGAACAAGATTTTATAAACTATTGATTAATTGTTGATTAACAAGATCTTCAAAAATGTTAATGAATTATTTATGAACAAGATTTTATAAACTATGAATGAATTATTAATGAACAAGATTTTATAAACTATGAATGAATTATTAATGAACAAGATTTTATAAACTATTGATTAATTGTTGATTAACAAGATCTTGAAAAATGTTAATGAATTATTTATGAACAAGATTTTATAAACTATGAATGAATTATTTATGAACAAGATTTTATAAACTATTGATTAATTGTTGATTAACAAGATCTTCAAAAATGTTAATGAATTATTTATGAACAAGATTTTATAAACTATGAATGAATTATTAATGAACAAGATTTTATAAACTATTGATTAATTGTTGATTAACAAGATCTTCAAAAATGTTAATGAATTATTTATGAACAAGATTTTATAAACTATGAATGAATTATTAATGAACAAGATTTTATAAACTATGAATGAATTATTAATGAACAAGATTTTATAAACTATTGATTAATTGTTGATTAACAAGATCTTGAAAAATGTTAATGAATTATTTATGAACAAGATTTTATAAACTATGAATGAATTATTAATGAACAAGATTTTATAAACTATTGATTAATTGTTGATTAACAAGATCTTGAAAAATGTTAATGAATTATTTATGAACAAGATTTTATAAACTATGAATGAATTATTAATGAACAAGATTTTATAAACTATTGATTAATTGTTGATTAACAAGATCTTGAAAAATGTTAATGAATTATTTATGAACAAGATTTTATAAACTATGAATGAATTATTAATGAACAAGATTTTATAAACTATGAATGAATTATTAATGAACAAGATTTTATAAACTATTGATTAATTGTTGATTAACAAGATCTTGAAAAATGTTAATGAATTATTTATGAACAAGATTTTATAAACTATGAATGAATTATTAATGAACAAGATTTTATAAACTATGAATGAATTATTAATGAACAAGATTTTATAAACTATTGATTAATTGTTGATTAACAAGATCTTGAAAAATGTTAATGAATTATTTATGAACAAGATTTTATAAACTATGAATGAATTATTAATGAACAAGATTTTATAAACTATTGATTAATTGTTGATTAACAAGATCTTGAAAAATGTTAATGAATTATTTATGAACAAGATTTTATAAACTATGAATGAATTATTAATGAACAAGATTTTATAAACTATGAATGAATTATTAATGAACAAGATTTTATAAACTATTGATTAATTGTTGATTAACAAGATCTTGAAAAATGTTAATGAATTATTTATGAACAAGATTTTATAAACTATGAATGAATTATTAATGAACAAGATTTTATAAACTATTGATTAATTGTTGATTAACAAGATCTTGAAAAATGTTAATGAATTATTTATGAACAAGATTTTATAAACTATGAATGAATTATTAATGAACAAGATTTTATAAACTATTGATTAATTGTTGATTAACAAGATCTTGAAAAATGTTAATGAATTATTAATGAACAAGATTTTATAAACTATTGATTAATTGTTGATTAACAAGATCTTGAAAAATGTTAATGAATTATTTATGAACAAGATTTTATAAACTATGAACGAATTATTAATGAACAAGATTTTATAAACTATGAATGAATTATTAATGAACAAGATTTTATAAACTATTGATTAATTGTTGATTAACAAGATCTTGAAAAATGTTAATGAATTATTTATGAACAAGATTTTATAAACTATGAATGAATTATTAATGAACAAGATTTTATAAACTATTGATTAATTGTTGATTAACAAGATCTTGAAAAATGTTAATGAATTATTTATGAACAAGATTTTATAAACTATTGATTAATTGTTGATTAACAAGATCTTGAAAAATGTTAATGAATTATTAATGAACAAGATTTTATAAACTATTGATTAATTGTTGATTAACAAGATCTTGAAAAATGTTAATGAATTATTTATGAACAAGATTTTATAAACTATGAATGAATTATTAATGAACAAGATTTTATAAACTATTGATTAATTGTTGATTAACAAGATCTTGAAAAATGTTAATGAATTATTTATGAACAAGATTTTATAAACTATTGATTAATTGTTGATTAACAAGATCTTGAAAAATGTTAATGAATTATTAATGAACAAGATTTTATAAACTATTGATTAATTGTTGATTAACAAGATCTTGAAAAATGTTAATGAATTATTTATGAACAAGATTTTATAAACTATGAATGAATTATTAATGAACAAGATTTTATAAACTATTGATTAATTGTTGATTAACAAGATCTTGAAAAATGTTAATGAATTATTTATGAACAAGATTTTATAAACTATGAATGAATTATTAATGAACAAGATTTTATAAACTATTGATTAATTGTTGATTAACAAGATCTTGAAAAATGTTAATGAATTATTTATGAACAAGATTTTATAAACTATGAATGAATTATTAATGAACAAGATTTTATAAACTATTGATTAATTGTTGATTAACAAGATCTTGAAAAATGTTAATGAATTATTTATGAACAAGATTTTATAAACTATGAATGAATTATTAATGAACAAGATTTTATAAACTATTGATTAATTGTTGATTAACAAGATCTTGAAAAATGTTAATGAATTATTTATGAACAAGATTTTATAAACTATGAATGAATTATTAATGAACAAGATTTTATAAACTATTGATTAATTGTTGATTAACAAGATCTTGAAAAATGTTAATGAATTATTTATGAACAAGATTTTATAAACTATGAATGAATTATTAATGAACAAGATTTTATAAACTATTGATTAATTGTTGATTAACAAGATCTTGAAAAATGTTAATGAATTATTAATGAACAAGATTTTATAAACTATTGATTAATTGTTGATTAACAAGATCTTGAAAAATGTTAATGAATTATTTATGAACAAGATTTTATAAACTATGAACGAATTATTAATGAACAAGATTTTATAAACTATGAATGAATTATTAATGAACAAGATTTTATAAACTATTGATTAATTGTTGATTAACAAGATCTTGAAAAATGTTAATGAATTATTTATGAACAAGATTTTATAAACTATGAATGAATTATTAATGAACAAGATTTTATAAACTATGAATGAATTATTAATGAACAAGATTTTATAAACTATTGATTAATTGTTGATTAACAAGATCTTGAAAAATGTTAATGAATTATTTATGAACAAGATTTTATAAACTATTGATTAATTGTTGATTAACAAGATCTTGAAAAATGTTAATGAATTATTAATGAACAAGATTTTATAAACTATTGATTAATTGTTGATTAACAAGATCTTGAAAAATGTTAATGAATTATTTATGAACAAGATTTTATAAACTATGAATGAATTATTAATGAACAAGATTTTATAAACTATTGATTAATTGTTGATTAACAAGATGTTGAAAAATGTTAATGAATTATTTATGAACAAGATTTTATAAACTATGAATGAATTATTAATGAACAAGATTTTATAAACTATTGATTAATTGTTGATTAACAAGATCTTGAAAAATGTTAATGAATTATTTATGAACAAGATTTTATAAACTATGAATGAATTATTAATGAACAAGATTTTATAAACTATGAATGAATTATTAATGAACAAGATTTTATAAACTATTGATTAATTGTTGATTAACAAGATCTTGAAAAATGTTAATGAATTATTTATGAACAAGATTTTATAAACTATGAATGAATTATTAATGAACAAGATTTTATAAACTATGAATGAATTATTAATGAACAAGATTTTATAAACTATTGATTAATTGTTGATTAACAAGATCTTGAAAAATGTTAATGAATTATTTATGAACAAGATTTTATAAACTATGAATGAATTATTAATGAACAAGATTTTATAAACTATGAATGAATTATTAATGAACAAGATTTTATAAACTATTGATTAATTGTTGATTAACAAGATCTTGAAAAATGTTAATGAATTATTTATGAACAAGATTTTATAAACTATGAATGAATTATTAATGAACAAGATTTTATAAACTATTGATTAATTGTTGATTAACAAGATCTTGAAAAATGTTAATGAATTATTTATGAACAAGATTTTATAAACTATGAATGAATTATTAATGAACAAGATTTTATAAACTATGAATGAATTATTAATGAACAAGATTTTATAAACTATTGATTAATTGTTGATTAACAAGATCTTGAAAAATGTTAATGAATTATTTATGAACAAGATTTTATAAACTATGAATGAATTATTAATGAACAAGATTTTATAAACTATGAATGAATTATTAATGAACAAGATTTTATAAACTATTGATTAATTGTTGATTAACAAGATCTTGAAAAATGTTAATGAATTATTTATGAACAAGATTTTATAAACTATGAATGAATTATTAATGAACAATATTTTATAAACTATGAATGAATTATTAATGAACAAGATTTTATAAACTATGAATGAATTATTAATGAACAAGATTTTATAAACTATGAATGAATTATTAATGAACAAGATTTTATAAACTATGAATGAATTATTAATGAACAAGATTTTATAAACTATGAATGAATTATTTAATGAACAAGATTTTATAAACTATGAATGAATTATTAATGAACAAGATTTTATAAACTATGAATGAATTATTAATGAACAAGATTTTATAAACTATGAATGAATTATTTATGAACAAGATTTTATAAACTATGAATGAATTATTAATGAACAAGATTTTATAAACTATGAATGAATTATTAATGAACAAGATTTTATAAACTATTGATTAATTGTTGATTAACAAGATCTTGAAAAATGTAAATGAATTATTTATGAACAAGATTTTATAAACTATGAATGAATTATTAATGAACAAGATTTTATAAACTATGAATGAATTATTAATGAACAAGATTTTATAAACTATTGATTAATTGTTGATTAACAAGATCTTGAAAAATGTTAATGAATTATTTATGAACAAGATTTTATAAACTATGAATGAATTATTAATGAACAAGATTTTATAAACTATGAATGAATTATTAATGAACAAGATTTTATAAACTATTGATTAATTGTTGATTAACAAGATCTTGAAAAATGTTAATGAATTATTTATGAACAAGATTTTATAAACTATGAATGAATTATTAATGAACAAGATTTTATAAACTATGAATGAATTATTAATGAACAAGATTTTATAAACTATTGATTAATTGTTGATTAACAAGATCTTGAAAAATGTTAATGAATTATTTATGAACAAGATTTTATAAACTATGAATGAATTATTAATGAACAAGATTTTATAAACTATGAATGAATTATTAATGAACAAGATTTTATAAACTATTGATTAATTGTTGATTAACAAGATCTTGAAAAATGTTAATGAATTATTTATGAACAAGATTTTATAAACTATGAATGAATTATTAATGAACAAGATTTTATAAACTATGAATGAATTATTAATGAACAAGATTTTATAAACTATTGATTAATTGTTGATTAACAAGATCTTGAAAAATGTTAATGAATTATTTATGAACAAGATTTTATAAACTATGAATGAATTATTAATGAACAAGATTTTATAAACTATTGATTAATTGTTGATTAACAAGATCTTGAAAAATGTTAATGAATTATTTATGAACAAGATTTTATAAACTATGAATGAATTATTAATGAACAAGATTTTATAAACTATGAATGAATTATTAATGAACAAGATTTTATAAACTATTGATTAATTGTTGATTAACAAGATCTTGAAAAATGTTAATGAATTATTTATGAACAAGATTTTATAAACTATGAATGAATTATTAATGAACAAGATTTTATAAACTATTGATTAATTGTTGATTAACAAGATCTTGAAAAATGTTAATGAATTATTTATGAACAAGATTTTATAAACTATGAATGAATTATTAATGAACAAGATTTTATAAACTATTGATTAATTGTTGATTAACAAGATCTTGAAAAATGTTAATGAATTATTTATGAACAAGATTTTATAAACTATGAATGAATTATTAATGAACAAGATTTTATAAACTATTGATTAATTGTTGATTAACAAGATCTTGAAAAATGTTAATGAATTATTTATGAACAAGATTTTATAAACTATGAATGAATTATTAATGAACAAGATTTTATAAACTATTGATTAATTGTTGATTAACAAGATCTTGAAAAATGTTAATGAATTATTATGAACAAGATTTATAAACTATGAATGAATTATTAATGAACAAGATTTTATAAACTATGAATGAATTATTAATGAACAAGATTTTATAAACTATTGATTAATTGTTGATTAACAAGATCTTGAAAAATGTTAATGAATTATTTATGAACAAGATTTTATAAACTATGAATGAATTATTAATGAACAAGATTTTATAAACTATTGATTAATTGTTGATTAACAAGATCTTGAAAAATGTTAATGAATTATTTATGAACAAGATTTTATAAACTATGAATGAATTATTAATGAACAAGATTTTATAAACTATGAATGAATTATTAATGAACAAGATTTTATAAACTATTGATTAATTGTTGATTAACAAGATCTTGAAAAATGTTAATGAATTATTTATGAACAAGATTTTATAAACTATGAATGAATTATTAATGAACAAGATTTTATAAACTATGAATGAATTATTAATGAACAAGATTTTATAAACTATTGATTAATTGTTGATTAACAAGATCTTGAAAAATGTTAATGAATTATTTATGAACAAGATTTTATAAACTATGAATGAATTATTAATGAACAAGATTTTATAAACTATTGATTAATTGTTGATTAACAAGATCTTGAAAAATGTTAATGAATTATTTATGAACAAGATTTTATAAACTATGAATGAATTATTAATGAACAAGATTTTATAAACTATTGATTAATTGTTGATTAACAAGATCTTGAAAAATGTTAATGAATTATTAATGAACAAGATTTTATAAACTATGAATGAATTATTAATGAACAAGATTTTATAAACTATTGATTAATTGTTGATTAACAAGATCTTGAAAAATGTTAATGAATTATTAATGAACAAGATTTTATAAACTATGAATGAATTATTAATGAACAAGATTTTATAAACTATTGATTAATTGTTGATTAACAAGATCTTGAAAAATGTTAATGAATTATTTATGAACAAGATTTTATAAACTATGAATGAATTATTAATGAACAAGATTTTATAAACTATTGATTAATTGTTGATTAACAAGATCTTGAAAAATGTTAATGAATTATTTATGAACAAGATTTTATAAACTATGAATGAATTATTAATGAACAAGATTTTATAAACTATGAATGAATTATTAATGAACAAGATTTTATAAACTATTGATTAATTGTTGATTAACAAGATCTTGAAAAATGTTAATGAATTATTTATGAACAAGATTTTATAAACTATGAATGAATTATTAATGAACAAGATTTTATAAACTATTGATTAATTGTTGATTAACAAGATCTTGAAAAATGTTAATGAATTATTTATGAACAAGATTTTATAAACTATGAATGAATTATTAATGAACAAGATTTTATAAACTATGAATGAATTATTAATGAACAAGATTTTATAAACTATTGATTAATTGTTGATTAACAAGATCTTGAAAAATGTTAATGAATTATTTATGAACAAGATTTTATAAACTATGAATGAATTATTAATGAACAAGATTTTATAAACTATTGATTAATTGTTGATTAACAAGATCTTGAAAAATGTTAATGAATTATTTATGAACAAGATTTTATAAACTATGAATGAATTATTAATGAACAAGATTTTATAAACTATTGATTAATTGTTGATTAACAAGATCTTGAAAAATGTTAATGAATTATTTATGAACAAGATTTTATAAACTATGAATGAATTATTAATGAACAAGATTTTATAAACTATGAATGAATTATTAATGAACAAGATTTTATAAACTATTGATTAATTGTTGATTAACAAGATCTTGAAAAATGTTAATGAATTATTTATGAACAAGATTTTATAAACTATGAATGAATTATTAATGAACAAGATTTTATAAACTATTGATTAATTGTTGATTAACAAGATCTTGAAAAATGTTAATGAATTATTTATGAACAAGATTTTATAAACTATGAATGAATTATTAATGAACAAGATTTTATAAACTATGAATGAATTATTAATGAACAAGATTTTATAAACTATTGATTAATTGTTGATTAACAAGATCTTGAAAAATGTTAATGAATTATTTATGAACAAGATTTTATAAACTATGAATGAATTATTAATGAACAAGATTTTATAAACTATTGATTAATTGTTGATTAACAAGATCTTGAAAAATGTTAATGAATTATTTATGAACAAGATTTTATAAACTATGAATGAATTATTAATAAACAAGATTTTATAAACTATTGATTAATTGTTGATTAACAAGATCTTGAAAAATGTTAATGAATTATTTATGAACAAGATTTTATAAACTATGAATGAATTATTAATGAACAAGATTTTATAAACTATTGATTAATTGTTGATTAACAAGATCTTGAAAAATGTTAATGAATTATTTATGAACAAGATTTTATAAACTATGAATGAATTATTAATGAACAAGATTTTATAAACTATGAATGAATTATTAATGAACAAGATTTTATAAACTATTGATTAATTGTTGATTAACAAGATCTTGAAAAATGTTAATGAATTATTTATGAACAAGATTTTATAAACTATGAATGAATTATTAATGAACAAGATTTTATAAACTATTGATTAATTGTTGATTAACAAGATCTTGAAAAATGTTAATGAATTATTTATGAACAAGATTTTATAAACTATGAATGAATTATTAATGAACAAGATTTTATAAACTATGAATGAATTATTAATGAACAAGATTTTATAAACTATTGATTAATTGTTGATTAACAAGATCTTGAAAAATGTTAATGAATTATTTATGAACAAGATTTTATAAACTATGAATGAATTATTAATGAACAAGATTTTATAAACTATGAATGAATTATTAATGAACAAGATTTTATAAACTATGAATGAATTATTAATGAACAAGATTTTATAAACTATTGATTAATTGTTGATTAACAAGATCTTGAAAAATGTTAATGAATTATTTATGAACAAGATTTTATAAACTATGAATGAATTATTAATGAACAAGATTTTATAAACTATGAATGAATTATTAATGAACAAGATTTTATAAACTATGAATGAATTATTAATGAACAAGATTTTATAAACTATTGATTAATTGTTGATTAACAAGATCTTGAAAAATGTTAATGAATTATTTATGAACAAGATTTTATAAACTATGAATGAATTATTATGAACAAGATTTTATAAACTATGAATGAATTATTAATGAACAAGATTTTATAAACTATTGATTAATTGTTGATTAACAAGATCTTGAAAAATGTTAATGAATTATTTATGAACAAGATTTTATAAACTATGAATGAATTATTAATGAACAAGATTTTATAAACTATTGATTAATTGTTGATTAACAAGATCTTGAAAAATGTTAATGAATTATTTATGAACAAGATTTTATAAACTATGAATGAATTATTAATGAACAAGATTTTATAAACTATTGATTAATTGTTGATTAACAAGATCTTGAAAAATGTTAATGAATTATTTATGAACAAGATTTTATAAACTATGAATGAATTATTTATGAACAAGATTTTATAAACTATGAATGAATTATTAATGAACAAGATTTTATAAACTATTGATTAATTGTTGATTAACAAGATCTTGAAAAATGTTAATGAATTATTTATGAACAAGATTTTATAAACTATGATTATTAATGAACAAGATTTTATAAACTATTGATTAATTGTTGATTAACAAGATCTTGAAAAATGTTAATGAATTATTTATGAACAAGATTTTATAAACTATGAATGAATTATTTATGAACAAGATTTTATAAACTATGAATGAATTATTAATGAACAAGATTTTATAAACTATTGATTAATTGTTGATTAACAAGATCTTGAAAAATGTTAATGAATTATTTATGAACAAGATTTTATAAACTATGAATGAATTATTAATGAACAAGATTTTATAAACTATTGATTAATTGTTGATTAACAAGATCTTGAAAAATGTTAATGAATTATTTATGAACAAGATTTTATAAACTATGAATGAATTATTAATGAACAAGATTTTATAAACTATGAATGAATTATTAATGAACAAGATTTTATAAACTATTGATTAATTGTTGATTAACAAGATCTTGAAAAATGTTAATGAATTATTTATGAACAAGATTTTATAAACTATGAATGAATTATTAATGAACAAGATTTTATAAACTATTGATTAATTGTTGATTAACAAGATCTTGAAAAATGTTAATGAATTATTTATGAACAAGATTTTATAAACTATGAATGAATTATTAATGAACAAGATTTTATAAACTATGAATGAATTATTAATGAACAAGATTTTATAAACTATTGATTAATTGTTGATTAACAAGATCTTGAAAAATGTTAATGAATTATTTATGAACAAGATTTTATAAACTATGAATGAATTATTAATGAACAAGATTTTATAAACTATGAATGAATTATTAATGAACAAGATTTTATAAACTATTGATTAATTGTTGATTAACAAGATCTTGAAAAATGTTAATGAATTATTTATGAACAAGATTTTATAAACTATGAATGAATTATTAATGAACAAGATTTTATAAACTATTGATTAATTGTTGATTAACAAGATCTTGAAAAATGTTAATGAATTATTTATGAACAAGATTTTATAAACTATGAATGAATTATTAATGAACAAGATTTTATAAACTATGAATGAATTATTAATGAACAAGATTTTATAAACTATTGATTAATTGTTGATTAACAAGATCTTGAAAAATGTTAATGAATTATTTATGAACAAGATTTTATAAACTATGAATGAATTATTAATGAACAAGATTTTATAAACTATGAATGAATTATTAATGAACAAGATTTTATAAACTATTGATTAATTGTTGATTAACAAGATCTTGAAAAATGTTAATGAATTATTTATGAACAAGATTTTATAAACTATGAATGAATTATTTATGAACAAGATTTTATAAACTATGAATGAATTATTAATGAACAAGATTTTATAAACTATTGATTAATTGTTGATTAACAAGTTCTTGAAAAATGTTAATGAATTATTTATGAACAAGATTTTATAAACTATGAATGAATTATTAATGAACAAGATTTTATAAACTATTGATTAATTGTTGATTAACAAGATCTTGAAAAATGTTAATGAATTATTTATGAACAAGATTTTATAAACTATGAATGAATTATTAATGAACAAGATTTTATAAACTATTGATTAATTGTTGATTAACAAGATCTTGAAAAATGTTAATGAATTATTTATGAACAAGATTTTATAAACTATGAATGAATTATTAATGAACAAGATTTTATAAACTATTGATTAATTGTTGATTAACAAGATCTTGAAAAATGTTAATGAATTATTTATGAACAAGATTTTATAAACTATGAATGAATTATTAATGAACAAGATTTTATAAACTATTGATTAATTGTTGATTAACAAGATCTTGAAAAATGTTAATGAATTATTTATGAACAAGATTTTATAAACTATGAATGAATTATTAATGAACAAGATTTTATAAACTATTGATTAATTGTTGATTAACAAGATCTTGAAAAATGTTAATGAATTATTTATGAACAAGATTTTATAAACTATGAATGAATTATTAATGAACAAGATTTTATAAACTATGAATGAATTATTAATGAACAAGATTTTATAAACTATTGATTAATTGTTGATTAACAAGATCTTGAAAAATGTTAATGAATTATTTATGAACAAGATTTTATAAACTATGAATGAATTATTAATGAACAAGATTTTATAAACTATGAATGAATTATTAATGAACAAGATTTTATAAACTATTGATTAATTGTTGATTAACAAGATCTTGAAAAATGTTAATGAATTATTTATGAACAAGATTTTATAAACTATGAATGAATTATTTATGAACAAGATTTTATAAACTATGAATGAATTATTAATGAACAAGATTTTATAAACTATTGATTAATTGTTGATTAACAAGATCTTGAAAAATGTTAATGAATTATTTATGAACAAGATTTTATAAACTATGAATGAATTATTAATGAACAAGATTTTATAAACTATGAATGAATTATTAATGAACAAGATTTTATAAACTATTGATTAATTGTTGATTAACAAGATCTTGAAAAATGTTAATGAATTATTTATGAACAAGATTTTATAAACTATGAATGAATTATTTATGAACAAGATTTTATAAACTATGAATGAATATTAATGAACAAGATTTTATAAACTATTGATTAATTGTTGATTAACAAGATCTTGAAAAATGTTAATGAATTATTTATGAACAAGATTTTATAAACTATGAATGAATTATTAATGAACAAGATTTTATAAACTATTGATTAATTGTTGATTAACAAGATCTTGAAAAATGTTAATGAATTATTTATGAACAAGATTTTATAAACTATGAATGAATTATTTATGAACAAGATTTTATAAACTATGAATGAATTATTAATGAACAAGATTTTATAAACTATTGATTAATTGTTGATTAACAAGATCTTGAAAAATGTTAATGAATTATTTATGAACAAGATTTTATAAACTATGAATGAATTATTAATGAACAAGATTTTATAAACTATGAATGAATTATTAATGAACAAGATTTTATAAACTATTGATTAATTGTTGATTAACAAGATCTTGAAAAATGTTAATGAATTATTTATGAACAAGATTTTATAAACTATGAATGAATTATTAATGAACAAGATTTTATAAACTATGAATGAATTATTAATGAACAAGATTTTATAAACTATTGATTAATTGTTGATTAACAAGATCTTGAAAAATGTTAATGAATTATTTATGAACAAGATTTTATAAACTATGAATGAATTATTAATGAACAAGATTTTATAAACTATGAATGAATTATTAATGAACAAGATTTTATAAACTATTGATTAATTGTTGATTAACAAGATCTTGAAAAATGTTAATGAATTATTTATGAACAAGATTTTATAAACTATGAATGAATTATTAATGAACAAGATTTTATAAACTATGAATGAATTATTAATGAACAAGATTTTATAAACTATTGATTAATTGTTGATTAACAAGATCTTGAAAAATGTTAATGAATTATTTATGAACAAGATTTTATAAACTATGAATGAATTATAATGAACAAGATTTTATAAACTATGAATGAATTATTAATGAACAAGATTTTATAAACTATTGATTAATTGTTGATTAACAAGATCTTGAAAAATGTTAATGAATTATTTATGAACAAGATTTTATAAACTATGAATGAATTATTTATGAACAAGATTTTATAAACTATGAATGAATTATTAATGAACAAGATTTTATAAACTATTGATTAATTGTTGATTAACAAGATCTTGAAAAATGTTAATGAATTATTTATTAACAAGATTTTATAAACTATGAATGAATTATTAATGAACAAGATTTTATAAACTATAATGAATTATTAATGAACAAGATTTTATAAACTATTGATTAATTGTTGATTAACAAGATCTTGAAAAATGTTAATGAATTATTTATGAACAAGATTTTATAAACTATGAATGAATTATTAATGAACAAGATTTTATAAACTATGAATGAATTATTAATGAACAAGATTTTATAAACTATTGATTAATTGTTGATTAACAAGATCTTGAAAAATGTTAATGAATTATTTATGAACAAGATTTTATAAACTATGAATGAATTATTTATGAACAAGATTTTATAAACTATGAATGAATTATTAATGAACAAGATTTTATAAACTATTGATTAATTGTTGATTAACAAGATCTTGAAAAATGTTAATGAATTATTTATGAACAAGATTTTATAAACTATGAATGAATTATTAATGAACAAGATTTTATAAACTATGAATGAATTATTAATGAACAAGATTTTATAAACTATTGATTAATTGTTGATTAACAAGATCTTGAAAAATGTTAATGAATTATTTATGAACAAGATTTTATAAACTATGAATGAATTATTTATGAACAAGATTTTATAAACTATGAATGAATTATTAATGAACAAGATTTTATAAACTATTGATTAATTGTTTGATTAACAAGATCTTGAAAAATGTTAATGAATTATTTATGAACAAGATTTTATAAACTATGAATGAATTATTAATGAACAAGATTTTATAAACTATTGATTAATTGTTGATTAACAAGATCTTGAAAAATGTTAATGAATTATTTATGAACAAGATTTTATAAACTATGAATGAATTATTTATGAACAAGATTTTATAAACTATGAATGAATTATTAATGAACAAGATTTTATAAACTATTGATTAATTGTTGATTAACAAGATCTTGAAAAATGTTAATGAATTATTTATGAACAAGATTTTATAAACTATGAATGAATTATTTATGAACAAGATTTTATAAACTATGAATGAATTATTAATGAACAAGATTTTATAAACTATTGATTAATTGTTGATTAACAAGATCTTGAAAAATGTTAATGAATTATTTATGAACAAGATTTTATAAACTATGAATGAATTATTTATGAACAAGATTTTATAAACTATGAATGAATTATTAATGAACAAGATTTTATAAACTATTGATTAATTGTTGATTAACAAGATCTTGAAAAATGTTAATGAATTATTTATGAACAAGATTTTATAAACTATGAATGAATTATTTATGAACAAGATTTTATAAACTATGAATGAATTATTAATGAACAAGATTTTATAAACTATTGATTAATTGTTGATTAACAAGATCTTGAAAAATGTTAATGAATTATTTATGAACAAGATTTTATAAACTATGAATGAATTATTAATGAACAAGATTTTATAAACTATTGATTAATTGTTGATTAACAAGATCTTGAAAAGTGTTAATGAATTATTTATGAACAAGATTTTATAAACTATGAATGAATTATTAATGAACAAGATTTTATAAACTATTGATTAATTGTTGATTAACAAGATCTTGAAAAATGTTAATGAATTATTTATGAACAAGATTTTATAAACTATGAATGAATTATTAATGAACAAGATTTTATAAACTATGAATGAATTATTAATGAACAAGATTTTATAAACTATTGATTAATTGTTGATTAACAAGATCTTGAAAAATGTTAATGAATTATTTATGAACAAGATTTTATAAACTATGAATGAATTATTAATGAACAAGATTTTATAAACTATTGATTAATTGTTGATTAACAAGATCTTGAAAAATGTTAATGAATTATTTATGAACAAGATTTTATAAACTATTGATTAATTGTTGATTAACAAGATCTTGAAAAATGTTAATGAATTATTTATGAACAAGATTTTATAAACTATGAATGAATTATTAATGAACAAGATTTTATAAACTATTGATTAATTGTTGATTAACAAGATCTTGAAAAATGTTAATGAATTATTTATGAACAAGATTTTATAAACTATGAATGAATTATTTATGAACAAGATTTTATAAACTATCAATGAATTATTAATGAACAAGATTTTATAAACTATTGATTAATTGTTGATTAACAAGATCTTGAAAAATGTTAATGAATTATTTATGAACAAGATTTTATAAACTATGAATGAATTATTAATGAACAAGATTTTATAAACTATTGATTAATTGTTGATTAACAAGATCTTGAAAAATGTTAATGAATTATTTATGAACAAGATTTTATAAACTATGAATGAATTATTTATGAACAAGATTTTATAAACTATGAATGAATTATTTATGAACAAGATTTTATAAACTATGAATGAATTATTTATGAACAAGATTTTATAAACTATGAATGAATTATTAATGAACAAGATTTTATAAACTATTGATTAATTGTTGATTAACAAGATCTTGAAAATGTTAATGAATTATTTATGAACAAGATTTTATAAACTATGAATGAATTATTAATGAACAAGATTTTATAAACTATTGATTAATTGTTGATTAACAAGATCTTGAAAAATGTTAATGAATTATTTATGAACAAGATTTTATAAACTATGAATGAATTATTAATGAACAAGATTTTATAAACTATTGATTAATTGTTGATTAACAAGATCTTGAAAAATGTTAATGAATTATTTATGAACAAGATTTTATAAACTATGAATGAATTATTAATGAACAAGATTTTATAAACTATTGATTAATTGTTGATTAACAAGATCTTGAAAAATGTTAATGAATTATTTATGAACAAGATTTTATAAACTATGAATGAATTATTTATGAACAAGATTTTATAAACTATGAATGAATTATTAATGAACAAGATTTTATAAACTATTGATTAATTGTTGATTAACAAGATCTTGAAAAATGTTAATGAATTATTTATGAACAAGATTTTATAAACTATGAATGAATTATTAATGAACAAGATTTTATAAACTATTGATTAATTGTTGATTAACAAGATCTTGAAAAATGTTAATGAATTATTTATGAACAAGATTTTATAAACTATGAATGAATTATTAATGAACAAGATTTTATAAACTATTGATTAATTGTTGATTAACAAGATCTTGAAAAATGTTAATGAATTATTTATGAACAAGATTTTATAAACTATGAATGAATTATTAATGAACAAGATTTTATAAACTATTGATTAATTGTTGATTAACAAGATCTTGAAAAATGTTAATGAATTATTTATGAACAAGATTTTATAAACTATGAATGAATTATTTATGAACAAGATTTTATAAACTATTGATTAATTGTTGATTAACAAGATCTTGAAAAATGTTAATGAATTATTTATGAACAAGATTTTATAAACTATGAATGAATTATTTATGAACAAGATTTTATAAACTATGAATGAATTATTAATGAACAAGATTTTATAAACTATTGATTAATTGTTGATTAACAAGATCTTGAAAAATGTTAATGAATTATTTATGAACAAGATTTTATAAACTATGAATGAATTATTTATGAACAAGATTTTATAAACTATGAATGAATTATTAATGAACAAGATTTTATAAACTATTGATTAATTGTTGATTAACAAGATCTTGAAAAATGTTAATGAATTATTTATGAACAAGATTTTATAAACTATGAATGAATTATTTATGAACAAGATTTTATAAACTATTGATTAATTGTTGATTAACAAGATCTTGAAAAATGTTAATGAATTATTTATGAACAAGATTTTATAAACTATGAATGAATTATTTATGAACAAGATTTTATAAACTATGAATGAATTATTAATGAACAAGATTTTATAAACTATTGATTAATTGTTGATTAACAAGATCTTGAAAAATGTTAATGAATTATTTATGAACAAGATTTTATAAACTATGAATGAATTATTAATGAACAAGATTTTATAAACTATTGATTAATTGTTGATTAACAAGATCTTGAAAAATGTTAATGAATTATTTATGAACAAGATTTTATAAACTATGAATGAATTATTAATGAACAAGATTTTATAAACTATTGATTAATTGTTGATTAACAAGATCTTGAAAAATGTTAATGAATTATTTATGAACAAGATTTTATAAACTATGAATGAATTATTAATGAACAAGATTTTATAAACTATTGATTAATTGTTGATTAACAAGATCTTGAAAAATGTTAATGAATTATTTATGAACAAGATTTTATAAACTATGAATGAATTATTTATGAACAAGATTTTATAAACTATGAATGAATTATTAATGAACAAGATTTTATAAACTATTGATTAATTGTTGATTAACAAGATCTTGAAAAATGTTAATGAATTATTTATGAACAAGATTTTATAAACTATGAATGAATTATTAATGAACAAGATTTTATAAACTATTGATTAATTGTTGATTAACAAGATCTTGAAAAATGTTAATGAATTATTTATGAACAAGATTTTATAAACTATGAATGAATTATTAATGAACAAGATTTTATAAACTATGAATGAATTATTAATGAACAAGATTTTATAAACTATTGATTAATTGTTGATTAACAAGATCTTGAAAAATGTTAATGAATTATTTATGAACAAGATTTTATAAACTATGAATGAATTATTAATGAACAAGATTTTATAAACTATGAATGAATTATTAATGAACAAGATTTTATAAACTATTGATTAATTGTTGATTAACAAGATCTTGAAAAATGTTAATGAATTATTTATGAACAAGATTTTATAAACTATGAATGAATTATTAATGAACAAGATTTTATAAACTATTGATTAATTGTTGATTAACAAGATCTTGAAAAGGTGTTAATGAATTATTTATGAACAAGATTTTATAAACTATGAATGAATTATTAATGAACAAGATTTTATAAACTATTGATTAATTGTTGATTAACAAGATCTTGAAAAATGTTAATGAATTATTTATGAACAAGATTTTATAAACTATGAATGAATTATTAATGAACAAGATTTTATAAACTATGAATGAATTATTAATGAACAAGATTTTATAAACTATTGATTAACTGTTGATTAACAAGATCTTGAAAAATGTTAATGAATTATTTATGAACAAGATTTTATAAACTATGAATGAATTATTAATGAACAAGATTTTATAAACTATTGATTAATTGTTGATTAACAAGATCTTGAAAAATGTTAATGAATTATTTATGAACAAGATTTTATAAACTATGAATGAATTATTAATGAACAAGATTTTATAAACTATTGATTAATTGTTGATTAACAAGATCTTGAAAAATGTTAATGAATTATTTATGAACAAGATTTTATAAACTATGAATGAATTATTAATGAACAAGATTTTATAAACTATGAATGAATTATTAATGAACAAGATTTTATAAACTATTGATTAATTGTTGATTAACAAGATCTTGAAAAATGTTAATGAATTATTTATGAACAAGATTTTATAAACTATGAATGAATTATTAATGAACAAGATTTTATAAACTATGAATGAATTATTAATGAACAAGATTTTATAAACTATGAATGAATTATTAATGAACAAGATTTTATAAACTATTGATTAATTGTTGATTAACAAGATCTTGAAAAATGTTAATGAATTATTTATGAACAAGATTTTATAAACTATGAATGAATTATTAATGAACAAGATTTTATAAACTATGAATGAATTATTAATGAACAAGATTTTATAAACTATGAATGAATTATTAATGAACAAGATTTTATAAACTATTGATTAATTGTTGATTAACAAGATCTTGAAAAATGTTAATGAATTATTTATGAACAAGATTTTATAAACTATGAATGAATTATTAATGAACAAGATTTTATAAACTATTGATTAATTGTTGATTAACAAGATCTTGAAAAATGTTAATGAATTATTTATGAACAAGATTTTATAAACTATGAATGAATTATTAATGAACAAGATTTTATAAACTATGAATGAATTATTAATGAACAAGATTTTATAAACTATTGATTAATTGTTGATTAACAAGATCTTGAAAAATGTTAATGAATTATTTATGAACAAGATTTTATAAACTATGAATGAATTATTAATGAACAAGATTTTATAAACTATGAATGAACTATTAATGAACAAGATTTTATAAACTATTGATTAATTGTTGATTAACAAGATCTTGAAAAATGTTAATGAATTATTTATGAACAAGATTTTATAAACTATGAATGAATTATTAATGAACAAGATTTTATAAACTATGAATGAATTATTAATGAACAAGATTTTATAAACTATTGATTAATTGTTGATTAACAAGATCTTGAAAAATGTTAATGAATTATTTATGAACAAGATTTTATAAACTATGAATGAATTATTAATGAACAAGATTTTATAAACTATGAATGAATTATTAATGAACAAGATTTTATAAACTATTGATTAATTGTTGATTAACAAGATCTTGAAAAATGTTAATGAATTATTTATGAACAAGATTTT
>NC_136516.1:61765276-61817776 GCF_053919585.1 Euprymna scolopes
AAAATCTTGTTCATAAATAATTCATTAACATTTTTCAAGATCTTGTTAATCAACAATTAATCAATAGTTTATAAAATCTTGTTCATTAATAATTCATTCATAGTTTATAAAATCTTGTTCATAAATAATTCATTAACATTTTTCAAGATCTTGTTAATCAACAAATTAATCAATAGTTTATAAAATCTTGTTCATTAATAATTCATTCATAGTTTATAAAATCTTGTTCATAAATAATTCATTCATAGTTTATAAAATCTTGTTCATAAATAATTCATTAACATTTTTCAAGATCTTGTTAATCAACAATTAATCAATAGTTTATAAAATCTTGTTCATTAATAATTCATTCATAGTTTATAAAATCTTGTTCATAAATAATTCATTAACATTTTTCAAGATCTTGTTAATCAACAATTAATCAATAGTTTATAAAATCTTGTTCATTAATAATTCATTCATAGTTTATAAAATCTTGTTCATAAATAATTCATTAACATTTTTCAAGATCTTGTTAATCAACAATTAATCAATAGTTTATAAAATCTTGTTCATTAATAATTCATTCATAGTTTATAAAATCTTGTTCATAAATAATTCATTAACATTTTTCAAGATCTTGTTAATCAACAATTAATCAATAGTTTATAAAATCTTGTTCATTAATAATTCATTCATAGTTTATAAAATCTTGTTCATAAATAATTCATTAACATTTTTCAAGATCTTGTTAATCAACAATTAATCAATAGTTTATAAAATCTTGTTCATTAATAATTCATTCATAGTTTATAAAATCTTGTTCATAAATAATTCATTAACATTTTTCAAGATCTTGTTAATCAACAATTAATCAATAGTTTATAAAATCTTGTTCATTAATAATTCATTCATAGTTTATAAAATCTTGTTCATAAATAATTCATTAACATTTTTCAAGATCTTGTTAATCAACAATTAATCAATAGTTTATAAAATCTTGTTCATTAATAATTCATTCATAGTTTATAAAATCTTGTTCATAAATAATTCATTAACATTTTTCAAGATCTTGTTAATCAACAATTAATCAATAGTTTATAAAATCTTGTTCATTAATAATTCATTCATAGTTTATAAAATCTTGTTCATAAATAATTCATTCATAGTTTATAAAATCTTGTTCATAAATAATTCATTAACATTTTTCAAGATCTTGTTAATCAACAATTAATCAATAGTTTATAAAATCTTGTTCATTAATAATTCATTCATAGTTTATAAAATCTTGTTCATAAATAATTCATTAACATTTTTCAAGATCTTGTTAATCAACAATTAATCAATAGTTTATAAAATCTTGTTCATTAATAATTCATTCATAGTTTATAAAATCTTGTTCATAAATAATTCATTAACATTTTTCAAGATCTTGTTAATCAACAATTAATCAATAGTTTATAAAATCTTGTTCATTAATAATTCATTCATAGTTTATAAAATCTTGTTCATAAATAATTCATTAACATTTTTCAAGATCTTGTTAATCAACAATTAATCAATAGTTTATAAAATCTTGTTCATTAATAATTCATTCATAGTTTATAAAATCTTGTTCATTAATAATTCATTCATAGTTTATAAAATCTTGTTCATAAATAATTCATTCATAGTTTATAAAATCTTGTTCATTAATAATTCATTCATAGTTTATAAAATCTTGTTCATTAATAATTCATTCATAGTTTATAAAATCTTGTTCATAAATAATTCATTAACATTTTTCAAGATCTTGTTAATCAACAATTAATCAATAGTTTATAAAATCTTGTTCATTAATAATTCATTCATAGTTTATAAAATCTTGTTCATAAATAATTCATTAACATTTTTCAAGATCTTGTTAATCAACAATTAATCAATAGTTTATAAAATCTTGTTCATTAATAATTCATTCATAGTTTATAAAATCTTGTTCATTAATAATTCATTCATAGTTTATAAAATCTTGTTCATTAATAATTCATTCATAGTTTATAAAATCTTGTTCTTTAATAATTCATTCATAGTTTATAAAATCTTGTTCATTAATAATTCATTCATAGTTTATAAAATCTTGTTCATAAATAATTCATTAACATTTTTCAAGATCTTGTTAATCAACAATTCATTCATAGTTTATAAAATCTTGTTCATTAATAATTCATTCATAGTTTATAAAATCTTGTTCATTAATAATTCATTCATAGTTTATAAAATCTTGTTCATTAATAATTCATTCATAGTTTATAAAATCTTGTTCATTAATAATTCATTCATAGTTTATAAAATCTTGTTCATAAATAATTCATTAACATTTTTCAAGATCTTGTTAATCAACAATTAATCAATAGTTTATAAAATCTTGTTCATTAATAATTCATTCATAGTTTATAAAATCTTGTTCATAAATAATTCATTAACATTTTTCAAGATCTTGTTAATCAACAATTAATCAATAGTTTATAAAATCTTGTTCATTAATAATTCATTCATAGTTTATAAAATCTTGTTCATAAATAATTCATTAACATTTTTCAAGATCTTGTTAATCAACAATTAATCAATAGTTTATAAAATCTTGTTCATTAATAATTCATTCATAGTTTATAAAATCTTGTTCATAAATAATTCATTAACATTTTTCAAGATCTTGTTAATCAACAATTAATCAATAGTTTATAAAATCTTGTTCATAAATAATTCATTCATAGTTTATAAAATCTTGTTCATAAATAATTCATTCATAGTTTATAAAATCTTGTTCATCAATAATTCATTAACATTTTTCAAGATCTTGTTAATCAACAATTAATCAATATTTTATAAAATCTTGTTCATTAATAATTCATTCATAGTTTATAAAATCTTGTTCATTAATAATTCATTCATAGTTTATAAAATCTTGTTCATTAATAATTCATTCATAGTTTATAAAATCTTGTTCATTAATAATTCATTCATAGTTTATAAAATCTTGTTCATTAATAATTCATTCATAGTTTATAAAATCTTGTTCATTAATAATTCATTCATAGTTTATAAAATCTTGTTCATTAATAATTCATTCATAGTTTATAAAATCTTGTTCATAAATAATTCATTAACATTTTCAAGATCTTGTTAATCAACAATTAATCAATAGTTTATAAAATCTTGTTCATTAATAATTCATTCATAGTTTATAAAATCTTGTTCATAAATAATTCATTCATAGTTTATAAAATCTTGTTCATTAATAATTCATTCATAGTTTATAAAATCTTGTTCATTAATAATTCATTCATAGTTTATAAAATCTTGTTCATAAATAATTCATTAACATTTTTCAAGATCTTGTTAATCAACAATTAATCAATAGTTTATAAAATCTTGTTCATTAATAATTCATTCATAGTTTATAAAATCTTGTTCATTAATAATTCATTCATAGTTTATAAAATCTTGTTCATTAATAATTCATTCATAGTTTATAAAATCTTGTTCATTAATAATTCATTCATAGTTTATAAAATCTTGTTCATTAATAATTCATTCATAGTTTATAAAATCTTGTTCATTAATAATTCATTCATAGTTTATAAAATCTTGTTCATAAATAATTCATTAACATTTTTCAAGATCTTGTTAATCAACAATTAATCAATAGTTTATAAAATCTTGTTCATTAATAATTCATTCATAGTTTATAAAATCTTGTTCATAAATAATTCATTCATAGTTTATAAAATCTTGTTCATTAATAATTCATTCATAGTTTATAAAATCTTGTTCATTAATAATTCATTCATAGTTTATAAAATCTTGTTCATTAATAATTCATTCATAGTTTATAAAATCTTGTTCATTAATAATTCATTCATAGTTTATAAAATCTTGTTCATAAATAATTCATTAACATTTTTCAAGATCTTGTTAATCAACAATTAATCAATAGTTTATAAAATCTTGTTCATTAATAATTCATTCATAGTTTATAAAATCTTGTTCATAAATAATTCATTAACATTTTTCAAGATCTTGTTAATCAACAATTAATCAATAGTTTATAAAATCTTGTTCATTAATAATTCATTCATAGTTTATAAAATCTTGTTCATTAATAATTCATTCATAGTTTATAAAATCTTGTTCATAAATAATTCATTAACATTTTTCAAGATCTTGTTAATCAACAATTAATCAATAGTTTATAAAATCTTGTTCATTAATAATTCATTCATAGTTTATAAAATCTTGTTCATTAATAATTCATTCATAGTTTATAAAATCTTGTTCATTAATAATTCATTCATAGTTTATAAAATCTTGTTCATTAATAATTCATTCATAGTTTATAAAATCTTGTTCATAAATAATTCATTAACATTTTTCAAGATCTTGTTAATCAACAATTAATCAATAGTTTATAAAATCTTGTTCATTAATAATTCATTCATAGTTTATAAAATCTTGTTCATAAATTATTCATTAACATTTTTCAAGATCTTGTTAATCAACAATTAATCAATAGTTTATAAAATTTTGTTCATTAATAATTCATTCATAGTTTATAAAATCTTGTTCATAAATAATTCATTAACATTTTTCAAGATCTTGTTAATCAACAATTAATCAATAGTTTATAAAATCTTGTTCATTAATAATTCATTCATAGTTTATAAAATCTTGTTCATAAATAATTCATTAACATTTTTCAAGATCTTGTTAATCAACAATTAATCAATAGTTTATAAAATCTTGTTCATTAATAATTCATTCATAGTTTATAAAATCTTGTTCATTAATAATTCATTCATAGTTTATAAAATCTTGTTCATAAATAATTCATTAACATTTTTCAAGATCTTGTTAATCAACAATTAATCAATAGTTTATAAAATCTTGTTCATTAATAATTCATTCATAGTTTATAAAATCTTGTTCATTAATAATTCATTCATAGTTTATAAAATCTTGTTCATAAATAATTCATTAACATTTTTCAAGATCTTGTTAATCAACAATTAATCAATAGTTTATAAAATCTTGTTCATTAATAATTCATTCATAGTTTATAAAATCTTGTTCATAAATAATTCATTCATAGTTTATAAAATCTTGTTCATAAATAATTCATTAACATTTTTCAAGATCTTGTTAATCAACAATTAATCAATAGTTTATAAAATTTTGTTCATTAATAATTCATTCATAGTTTATAAAATCTTGTTCATAAATAATTCATTCATAGTTTATAAAATCTTGTTCATTAATAATTCATTCATAGTTTATAAAATCTTGTTCATTAATAATTCATTCATAGTTTATAAAATCTTGTTCATTAATAATTCATTCATAGTTTATAAAATCTTGTTCATAAATTATTCATTAACATTTTTCAAGATCTTGTTAATCAACAATTAATCAATAGTTTATAAAATTTTGTTCATTAATAATTCATTCATAGTTTATAAAATCTTGTTCATAAATAATTCATTCATAGTTTATAAAATCTTGTTCATTAATAATTCATTCATAGTTTATAAAATCTTGTTCATTAATAATTCATTCATAGTTTATAAAATCTTGTTCATAAATAATTCATTAACATTTTTCAAGATCTTGTTAATCAACAATTAATCAATAGTTTATAAAATCTTGTTCATTAATAATTCATTCATAGTTTATAAAATCTTGTTCATAAATAATTCATTAACATTTTTCAAGATCTTGTTAATCAACAATTAATCAATAGTTTATAAAATCTTGTTCATTAATAATTCATTCATAGTTTATAAAATCTTGTTCATAAATAATTCATTCATAGTTTATAAAATCTTGTTCATAAATAATTCATTAACATTTTTCAAGATCTTGTTAATCAACAATTAATCAATAGTTTATAAAATCTTGTTCATTAATAATTCATTCATAGTTTATAAAATCTTGTTCATAAATAATTCATTAACATTTTTCAAGATCTTGTTAATCAACAATTAATCAATAGTTTATAAAATCTTGTTCATTAATAATTCATTCATAGTTTATAAAATCTTGTTCATAAATTATTCATTAACATTTTTCAAGATCTTGTTAATCAACAATTAATCAATAGTTTATAAAATTTTGTTCATTAATAATTCATTCATAGTTTATAAAATCTTGTTCATAAATAATTCATTCATAGTTTATAAAATCTTGTTCATTAATAATTCATTCATAGTTTATAAAATCTTGTTCATTAATAATTCATTCATAGTTTATAAAATCTTGTTCATAAATTATTCATTAACATTTTTCAAGATCTTGTTAATCAACAATTAATCAATAGTTTATAAAATTTTGTTCATTAATAATTCATTCATAGTTTATAAAATCTTGTTCATAAATAATTCATTCATAGTTTATAAAATCTTGTTCATTAATAATTCATTCATAGTTTATAAAATCTTGTTCATTAATAATTCATTCATAGTTTATAAAATCTTGTTCATAAATAATTCATTAACATTTTTCAAGATCTTGTTAATCAACAATTAATCAATAGTTTATAAAATCTTGTTCATTAATAATTCATTCATAGTTTATAAAATCTTGTTCATAAATAATTCATTAACATTTTTCAAGATCTTGTTAATCAACAATTAATCAATAGTTTATAAAATCTTGTTCATTAATAATTCATTCATAGTTTATAAAATCTTGTTCATAAATAATTCATTCATAGTTTATAAAATCTTGTTCATAAATAATTCATTAACATTTTTCAAGATCTTGTTAATCAACAATTAATCAATAGTTTATAAAATCTTGTTCATTAATAATTCATTCATAGTTTATAAAATCTTGTTCATAAATAATTCATTAACATTTTTCAAGATCTTGTTAATCAACAATTAATCAATAGTTTATAAAATCTTGTTCATTAATAATTCATTCATAGTTTATAAAATCTTGTTCATAAATTATTCATTAACATTTTTCAAGATCTTGTTAATCAACAATTAATCAATAGTTTATAAAATTTTGTTCATTAATAATTCATTCATAGTTTATAAAATCTTGTTCATAAATAATTCATTCATAGTTTATAAAATCTTGTTCATTAATAATTCATTCATAGTTTATAAAATCTTGTTCATTAATAATTCATTCATAGTTTATAAAATCTTGTTCATAAATTATTCATTAACATTTTTCAAGATCTTGTTAATCAACAATTAATCAATAGTTTATAAAATTTTGTTCATTAATAATTCATTCATAGTTTATAAAATCTTGTTCATAAATAATTCATTCATAGTTTATAAAATCTTGTTCATTAATAATTCATTCATAGTTTATAAAATCTTGTTCATTAATAATTCATTCATAGTTTATAAAATCTTGTTCATAAATAATTCATTAACATTTTTCAAGATCTTGTTAATCAACAATTAATCAATAGTTTATAAAATCTTGTTCATTAATAATTCATTCATAGTTTATAAAATCTTGTTCATAAATAATTCATTAACATTTTTCAAGATCTTGTTAATCAACAATTAATCAATAGTTTATAAAATCTTGTTCATTAATAATTCATTCATAGTTTATAAAATCTTGTTCATAAATAATTCATTCATAGTTTATAAAATCTTGTTCATAAATAATTCATTAACATTTTTCAAGATCTTGTTAATCAACAATTAATCAATAGTTTATAAAATCTTGTTCATTAATAATTCATTCATAGTTTATAAAATCTTGTTCATAAATTATTCATTAACATTTTTCAAGATCTTGTTAATCAACAATTAATCAATAGTTTATAAAATCTTGTTCATAAATAATTCATTCATAGTTTATAAAATCTTGTTCATTAATAATTCATTCATAGTTTATAAAATCTTGTTCTTTAATAATTCATTCATAGTTTATAAAATCTTGTTCATTAATAATTCATTCATAGTTTATAAAATCTTGTTCATAAATAATTCATTAACATTTTTCAAGATCTTGTTAATCAACAATTCATTCATAGTTTATAAAATCTTGTTCATTAATAATTCATTCATAGTTTATAAAATCTTGTTCATTAATAATTCATTCATAGTTTATAAAATCTTGTTCATTAATAATTCATTCATAGTTTATTAAATCTTGTTCATTAATAATTCATTCATAGTTTATAAAATCTTGTTCATAAATAATTCATTAACATTTTTCAAGATCTTGTTAATCAACAATTAATCAATAGTTTATAAAATCTTGTTCATTAATAATTCATTCATAGTTTATAAAATCTTGTTCATAAATAATTCATTAACATTTTTCAAGATCTTGTTAATCAACAATTAATCAATAGTTTATAAAATCTTGTTCATTAATAATTCATTCATAGTTTATAAAATCTTGTTCATAAATAATTCATTAACATTTTTCAAGATCTTGTTAATCAACAATTAATCAATAGTTTATAAAATCTTGTTCATAAATAATTCATTCATAGTTTATAAAATCTTGTTCATAAATAATTCATTCATAGTTTATAAAATCTTGTTCATAAATAATTCATTAACATTTTTCAAGATCTTGTTAATCAACAATTAATCAATAGTTTATAAAATCTTGTTCATTAATAATTCATTCATAGTTTATAAAATCTTGTTCATTAATAATTCATTCATAGTTTATAAAATCTTGTTCATTAATAATTCATTCATAGTTTATAAAATCTTGTTCATTAATAATTCATTCATAGTTTATAAAATCTTGTTCATTAATAATTCATTCATAGTTTATAAAATCTTGTTCATAAATAATTCATTAACATTTTTCAAGATCTTGTTAATCAACAATTAATCAATAGTTTATAAAATCTTGTTCATTAATAATTCATTCATAGTTTATAAAATCTTGTTCATTAATAATTCATTCATAGTTTATAAAATCTTGTTCATTAATAATTCATTCATAGTTTATAAAATCTTGTTCATTAATAATTCATTCATAGTTTATAAAATCTTGTTCATTAATAATTCATTCATAGTTTATAAAATCTTGTTCATTAATAATTCATTCATAGTTTATAAAATCTTGTTCATTAATAATTCATTCATAGTTTATAAAATCTTGTTCATAAATAATTCATTAACATTTTTCAAGATCTTGTTAATCAACAATTAATCAATAGTTTATAAAATCTTGTTCATTAATAATTCATTCATAGTTTATAAAATCTTGTTCATTAATAATTCATTCATAGTTTATAAAATCTTGTTCATTAATAATTCATTCATAGTTTATAAAATCTTGTTCATTAATAATTCATTCATAGTTTATAAAATCTTGTTCATTAATAATTCATTCATAGTTTATAAAATCTTGTTCATTAATAATTCATTCATAGTTTATAAAATCTTGTTCATTAATAATTCATTCATAGTTTATAAAATCTTGTTCATAAATAATTCATTCATAGTTTATAAAATCTTGTTCATTAATAATTCATTCATAGTTTATAAAATCTTGTTCATTAATAATTCATTCATAGTTTATAAAATCTTGTTCATTAATAATTCATTCATAGTTTATAAAATCTTGTTCATTAATAATTCATTCATAGTTTATAAAATCTTGTTCATTAATAATTCATTCATAGTTTATAAAATCTTGTTCATAAATAATTCATTCATAGTTTATAAAATCTTGTTCATTAATAATTCATTCATAGTTTATAAAATCTTGTTCATTAATAATTCATTCATAGTTTATAAAATCTTGTTCATTAATAATTCATTCATAGTTTATAAAATCTTGTTCATAAATAATTCATTAACATTTTTCAAGATCTTGTTAATCAACAATTAATCAATAGTTTATAAAATCTTGTTCATTAATAATTCATTCATAGTTTATAAAATCTTGTTCATTAATAATTCATTCATAGTTTATAAAATCTTGTTCATTAATAATTCATTCATAGTTTATAAAATCTTGTTCATTAATAATTCATTCATAGTTTATAAAATCTTGTTCATTAATAATTCATTCATAGTTTATAAAATCTTGTTCATTAATAATTCATTCATAGTTTATAAAATCTTGTTCATTAATAATTCATTCATAGTTTATAAAATCTTGTTCATAAATAATTCATTCATAGTTTATAAAATCTTGTTCATTAATAATTCATTCATAGTTTATAAAATCTTGTTCATTAATAATTCATTCATAGTTTATAAAATCTTGTTCATTAATAATTCATTCATAGTTTATAAAATCTTGTTCATTAATAATTCATTCATAGTTTATAAAATCTTGTTCATTAATAATTCATTCATAGTTTATAAAATCTTGTTCATAAATAATTCATTCATAGTTTATAAAATCTTGTTCATTAATAATTCATTCATAGTTTATAAAATCTTGTTCATTAATAATTCATTCATAGTTTATAAAATCTTGTTCATTAATAATTCATTCATAGTTTATAAAATCTTGTTCATTAATAATTCATTCATAGTTTATAAAATCTTGTTCATTAATAATTCATTCATAGTTTATAAAATCTTGTTCATAAATAATTCATTCATAGTTTATAAAATCTTGTTCATTAATAATTCATTCATAGTTTATAAAATCTTGTTCATTAATAATTCATTCATAGTTTATAAAATCTTGTTCATTAATAATTCATTCATAGTTTATAAAATCTTGTTCATTAATAATTCATTCATAGTTTATAAAATCTTGTTCATTAATAATTCATTCATAGTTTATAAAATCTTGTTCATTAATAATTCATTCATAGTTTATAAAATCTTGTTCATAAATAATTCATTAACATTTTTCAAGATCTTGTTAATCAACAATTAATCAATAGTTTATAAAATCTTGTTCATTAATAATTCATTCATAGTTTATAAAATCTTGTTCATTAATAATTCATTCATAGTTTATAAAATCTTGTTCATTAATAATTCATTCATAGTTTATAAAATCTTGTTCATTAATAATTCATTCATAGTTTATAAAATCTTGTTCATAAATAATTCATTCATAGTTTATAAAATCTTGTTCATTAATAATTCATTCATAGTTTATAAAATCTTGTTCATTAATAATTCATTCATAGTTTATAAAATCTTGTTCATTAATAATTCATTCATAGTTTATAAAATCTTGTTCATTAATAATTCATTCATAGTTTATAAAATCTTGTTCATTAATAATTCATTCATAGTTTATAAAATCTTGTTCATTAATAATTCATTCATAGTTTATAAAATCTTGTTCATTAATAATTCATTCATAGTTTATAAAATCTTGTTCATAAATAATTCATTAACATTTTTCAAGATCTTGTTAATCAACAATTAATCAATAGTTTATAAAATCTTGTTCATTAATAATTCATTCATAGTTTATAAAATCTTGTTCATTAATAATTCATTCATAGTTTATAAAATCTTGTTCATAAATAATTCATTAACATTTTTCAAGATCTTGTTAATCAACAATTAATCAATAGTTTATAAAATCTTGTTCATTAATAATTCATTCATAGTTTATAAAATCTTGTTCATTAATAATTCATTCATAGTTTATAAAATCTTGTTCATTAATAATTCATTCATAGTTTATAAAATCTTGTTCATTAATAATTCATTCATAGTTTATAAAATCTTGTTCATTAATAATTCATTCATAGTTTATAAAATCTTGTTCATTAATAATTCATTCATAGTTTATAAAATCTTGTTCATTAATAATTCATTCATAGTTTATAAAATCTTGTTCATTAATAATTCATTCATAGTTTATAAAATCTTGTTCATTAATAATTCATTCATAGTTTATAAAATCTTGTTCATTAATAATTCATTCATAGTTTATAAAATCTTGTTCATTAATAATTCATTCATAGTTTATAAAATCTTGTTCATAAATAATTCATTCATAGTTTATAAAATCTTGTTCATTAATAATTCATTCATAGTTTATAAAATCTTGTTCATTAATAATTCATTCATAGTTTATAAAATCTTGTTCATAAATAATTCATTCATAGTTTATAAAATCTTGTTCATTAATAATTCATTCATAGTTTATAAAATCTTGTTCATTAATAATTCATTCATAGTTTATAAAATCTTGTTCATAAATAATTCATTCATAGTTTATAAAATCTTGTTCATTAATAATTCATTCATAGTTTATAAAATCTTGTTCATAAATAATTCATTCATAGTTTATAAAATCTTGTTCATTAATAATTCATTCATAGTTTATAAAATCTTGTTCATTAATAATTCATTCATAGTTTATAAAATCTTGTTCATTAATAATTCATTCATAGTTTATAAAATCTTGTTCATTAATAATTCATTCATAGTTTATAAAATCTTGTTCATTAATAATTCATTCATAGTTTATAAAATCTTGTTCATTAATAATTCATTCATAGTTTATAAAATCTTGTTCATAAATAATTCATTCATAGTTTATAAAATCTTGTTCATTAATAATTCATTCATAGTTTATAAAATCTTGTTCATAAATAATTCATTCATAGTTTATAAAATCTTGTTCATAAATAATTCATTCATAGTTTATAAAATCTTGTTCATTAATAATTCATTCATAGTTTATAAAATCTTGTTCATAAATAATTCATTCATAGTTTATAAAATCTTGTTCATTAATAATTCATTCATAGTTTATAAAATCTTGTTCATTAATAATTCATTCATAGTTTATAAAATCTTGTTCATTAATAATTCATTCATAGTTTATAAAATCTTGTTCATCAATAATTCATTCATAGTTTATAAAATCTTGTTCATTAATAATTCATTCATAGTTTATAAAATCTTGTTCATAAATAATTCATTCATAGTTTATAAAATCTTGTTCATTAATAATTCATTAATATTTCATAAAATCTCGTTGATTAATAATTCATTAATATTTCATAAGATCTTGTCCATCAAAAATTCATTAATATTTCATAAAATCATGTTCATCAATAATTAATTTATATTTTTTAATATCTTGTTCATCAATAATTCATTAATTTTTCATTAAATTCATTTATATTTCATAAAATTTATTAACATTTTACATGACCCTGTACATCAACAATTAATCAATAGTTGAGAAAATCTGGTTCATCAAAAATTCATTAATATTTCATAAAATCTGGTTCATCAATAATTCATTAATATTTCATAAAATCTATATATATATATATATATACATATATATATATATATATATAAAAATCACTATTTAATTATTTGATCTTTTCAGCTTTAAGAAATGTTGAAACTTTTAACATTTTTTCAACAGCTTTTATCAACCCACATTTATTTTGCTTAGTTTTCGGACCATAAAATCTTGTTCATCAATAATTCATTAATATTTCATACAATCTTGTTCATCAATAATTCATTTATTACTATTTCATAAAATCTTGTTCATCAATAATTTATTTATATTTCATAAAATCTTGTTCATCAATAATTCATTAATATTTCATAAAATCTTGTCCATCAAAAATTCATTAATATTTCATGAAATGTATTAACATTTTACAAGACCTTGTTCATCAACAATTCATCAATAGTTGAGAAAATCTTGTTCATCAATAATTCATTAATATTTCATAAAATCTTGTTCATCAATAATTCATTAATATTTCATAAAATCTTGTTTATCAATAATTCATTAATATTTCATAAAATCTTGTTTATCAATAATTCATTAATATTTCATAAAATCTTGTTGATCAATAATTCATTAATATTTCATAAAATCTTGTTCATCAATAATTCATTAATATTTCATAAAATCTTGTTTATCAATAATTCATTAATATTTCATAAAATCTTGTTTATCAATAATTCATTAATATTTCATAAAATCTTGTTCATCAATAATTCATTAATATTTCATAAAATCTTGTTCATCAATAATTCATTAATATTTCATAAAATCTTGTTCATCAATAATTCATTAATATTTCATAAAATCTTGTTTATCAATAATTCATTAATATTTCATAAAATCTTGTTTATCAATAATTCATTAATATTTCATAAAATCTTGTTCATCAATAATTCATTAATATTTCATAAAATCTTGTTCATCAATAATTCATTAATATTTCATAAAATCTTGTTCATCAATAATTCATTAATATTTCATAAAATCTTGTTCATCAATAATTCATTAATATTTCATAAAATTTTGTTTATCAATAATTCATTAATATTTCATAAAATCTTGTTTATCAATAATTCATTAATATTTCATAAAATTTTGTATATTAATAATGCATTAATATATCATAAAATCTTGTTTATCAATAATAAATTTATATTTCATAAAATTTTGTATATTAATAATGCATTAATATTTCATAAAATCTTGTTCATCAATAATGCATTAATATTTCATAAAATCTTGTTTATCAATAATTCATTAATATTTCATAAAATCTTGTTCATCAATAATTCATTTATATGCCATAAAATTTCGTATATCAATAATTCATAAATATGTCATAAAATCTTTTCATGAATAATTCATTTATATTTCATAAAATCTTGTTCATCAATAATTCATTAATATTTCATAAAATCTTGTTCGTCAATAATTCATTAATATTTCATAAAATCTTGTTCATCAATAATTCATTAATATTTAATAAAATCTTGCTGATCAATAATGCATTAATATTTCATGAAATCTTGTTCATCAATAATTTATTAATATTTCATAAAATCTTGATCATCAATAATTCATTAATATTTCATAAAATCTTGTTCATCAAGATTAAACAACTTTTATGAAATATTTATACATTACTAGGTACCTCCACAGCGGTGTGTAAAACCTCAGTAGTACACATTTTAATAGTGACGTCATCATTTTGTGTGTTTGTGTTAATTTCTATGGATAAGCGTTCGCGTTATAATTATTAATGGAGTAAGTTTTTTTTTTTTTTTTTTTGCTATGGATAAAAAAATATAAACCTTACCTTTTGTAAAACAAGTACATTTTTATTAACGAACTACACAGACTAGAGTTAATAAAATTGATTTTAACGTATTTTGTTGACACATTTATTTAAAAATAATGTTCTTTACAAGCCTCCGTACATTTTTGAGAAAAAGCGCCAAACATAAGGACCACCCTCTATCAATTTAAATAATAAAATCCAAACGAATTTTTTAAAGGTTGATTTTGGATTTACAATTTTTATTATCTCAATAGTCTTATATTCTTTTATATGAATACATTTTTTATTATTGGAAACCCGTTATTAAAAAAATCCATTTAAACTTCATATCGCGTAATATTTGAATTTAATATCATTTAAAGCTTTTTAAAAATAATTATTTTTTAGAATTGTTTTTTTTTGTTGTAATTCGAATAATTATATTACCGAGAAAAGAAAATTATCCAGAAATTTTCTTTCTTTTTTTTTTAAACATAATATTGAATTTATGTCCAATTTTATTTACAACTTTGAGGTAAGTGAAATAACAGGATTATATATATATATATATATATATATATATATATATATATATATATATATATATATATATATATATATATATATATATATAAATTACTATTTAATTATTTGATCTTTTCAGCTTTAAAAAATGTTGAAACTTTTAACATTTTTTCAACAGCTTTTATCAACCCACATTTATTTTGCTTAGTTTTCGGACCATGAAATATGGGGGGGGGGGGGAGAACACCTAAAAAAAAATATTTCCGCTAATATATTTAACGAAACCTACTTTTATTATGTAAGTTTATTTAATAATGATTGAATATCAAAATCTTCAGGAAGATATGACTATTATTTAAATTTTACTAGATTTTTAAAACATGGGTGTGTGAACGGCTTAAAAACGTCACTACATAGGAACGTTGTTTTAAAGTGTCGATAATGTAAACACGATTTTTGTCTCGCATTTTCATTATTTTTGTATGCTGTAAAAAAAAAATTAAATATTTGAAGCTTTTTCTATTAAAATGGTAAGAAAAGTAGGATGATAATATTAAATTAAATTACAATTACATCGTGTTACATAGAGGGGAGGGGGTTAAAACTGCGGCGTGCGTTGGCGGTACCTACAGAATACACATGCTATTATTCTGCATAAATACTAAATCACTAGCAGGGGTTACCCGGCGTTGCCTGGGTGATTGGCCCTCTTCCCACTCCGAGGGGTGACAAAAAAAGTCACCCCTCTGGATTTACATGCTTGGTGTCGGCCTCCCCCCTTCAGGGAGAGATAATCCCCAACCCCATCTTCAGGGAGGAGGGTGCCTGGAGGCTTTCCCCCCCCCCCCCAAGGAAAAAAGTCACCTCCTCCTGGCCTCTTCGCCCCCCACCCTTGGGGGGGACACCGGCTCCCTCCTTTGGGGGAGAAACTGCCAAGCTCCCCCCTTTCAGGTGAGAAAATGCCAGGCTTCCCCTTTTGGTGGGGGGATGGTGGCCAGCTCCCCCTGCTTGCCCGTAGGTGGGTTGAGGATCGGACGCCCTTCCGTTAGGAACCCACCCTTGGGGGGAGGTGGAAGGAAAGGGTATAGCCCCTCCCCGCTTCGGATAAACAAATAGAATTAAAAAAAAAAGTAGAATCGATCAGGATCGAACACGCAAACTAACGGTGAACAGTTTAGTATGCATACCCGAATTACTCTCTTACCTTTAATAAATAAAAAAATAAATAAAAAATGTAGTAAAAGAAAGTATAAGCAAATGAATGGATAAACGGGAACATACCAAAGTAATAAAATGAGAAAATCAGATTTACTGTGTGTGTTTATGGTGTGAAAGTCAGTGGGCTTGGTTGCCATAGCAACGTGACGTACACAAGGACGGTAGTGAACGTGTGTATGTGAGCTGGGTAGTAGTACTAATAGTCTGTCCTTTGGAGGACAGCGTTTGTTTTCGTGTTGTGTGTACGTGTGTGCGGCTAGCGCCAGAATGGCGGACGTGGTGTCGGAGCTTGGATTGTGATGGCTGGTGTAAGTTTCGTAATTTTGTAATTTGTAAATGGCAAGTTAGGGAAAAAATAGACCCTTCCAAGATGGACAATAAATAAGGGCATAATATTTTATGGTAAAGTTAAGAACGTAGGAACCATAGTTTTTTAGGAGATGTGATTATTGGATTAACCAATCAGAAACCGTCTGTGGCACACGCATCTCTGTTTTTATAGATATATAGAAGATAGATAGATAGATATAGATAGATATAGATAGATTGATGAACAAGAATTTATGAAATAATTATGAATTATTGAACAAGGTTTTATGAAATATTAATCCATTATTGATGAGCAAGATTTTATGAAATATTAATAAATTATTGACAAGCAAGATTTTTGAAATATACAAAAATATCGTAAATGAGTTATTCATGAACAAGATTTTTTCAACTATTGATGAATGTTTGATGAAATATAATTGAATTATTGGCAAAAAAATTTTATGAAATATTAATCAATTCTAGATTAACAAGATTTTATATTTGATTAAATGTTAATGATGAAAAAATTTTATGAAATATTCATGAACTATTGATGAACAAAATTTTATGAAACAGAAATGAATTATTGATGAATAAAATTTGATATATTAATGAATTATTGAGAGCAAGATTTTTTAATCTATTCATTAATTATGAATTAATTAAATATTAATGAATTATTGATGAGAAGATTTTATGAAATATTAATGAATTATTGATGAACAAGCTTTTATTGAATGTTGATGAACTCTAAATAAATAAGAGTTTTAACAAGATTTAATCAAATGTTGATGAACAAGATTTTATCAAATGTTTATAAATTATTGATCAACAAGTGATTGATTGTCTGCCCTACGAGGTGTATGTGAGGCTGTCGCCTATTTTTATTCCTTTGCTGCCCGTACTTTTCAACTCCTGGTTTAGGAACGGGTGCATAACTCAGTATTTTACCAGGGGGATCATTAAATTGCTGCGCAAAGATAAAAATGGAGGGGATGGGATAGGTAATTTCCGGCCCTTAATGATGTTAAACACAGATTTTGGCCAAGATCTTAGCAAATTGGGTGCAGGTTGTCTTGCAACATCTAATAAGTCCTGAACAAACTGTTAAGGGCCGGACGATTCAAGATAATTTGCACACGTTACGCTTGATCCTACAAAAATTCGACACAGAAGCCGCGCTGATCAATTTAGATCAGTCCAAAGCATCTGACAGAGTAGACCACCGTTACCTAGAGGCTGTTCTTCCCTCAGCTGGGTTTGGTCCCCAGTTTCGCTCTTGGATTCTCCTCTTGTATGCTAACCCCAGTGCTATGGTGGAAGTGAATGGGGTGAGGTCGAAGCTCTTCATGTTAACAAGATCCATCCGTCAAGGTTTTCCATTATCACCCATGTTGTATGTGCTTGCGCATGAGCCATGTTTGTGCCAGCTTCGGGTAAATCCGGTCCTTCGCGGGATTACTTTGCCAGGTGGCTCTACCCCAGTAAAGTATACTGCCTATGCCGACGACATGATCGTGCTTGTAATCAGCAGTGCTGAGATTAGAGTCGTCGACATAGAAACAAGTCGGTATGCAAAGGTCACAGGAGCCATAATCAACTACGTTAAATTTATTGGCTTACATATTGGTGCCTGGAGGGGTAATCCCCTTCAGGGACCCTTTGCCTGGACTGATGGGCCAAGCAAGCTACTCGGCGTCTGGTTTGGCCCTAACCTCTAGCTGGAGAAAAATTGGTCGGAAGTATTAGAAGCAGTCAAGGTCACATCTCATTTGTGGGCCTTGAGAAACCTGTCATTGAAGGGTCAGGCGGAGGTATGTACTTTTCATATTCACCCCCTTATCCTATACCGTCTATCAGTACTCCCACTCTTGGAGGCCTCACTAGTTGATCTGGTACATGCTCTTTTCACGTTCTTATGGCGCAGAAAACAAGCCATGGTTGGCCGGGAGGTCTGTTACCTGCATCCGTCTGAAGGCGGTCTGGGTATGCCTCGTGTGGAAACTCATAGACACACTCTTAGGCTGATATATCTGGATCGAATGTGTACACCTAGTGAGGGAAACGGTGTCTTCTGGGTGGAAAACACTAAGAAAGCCTTTCAGGCTTTGGAGAGTGTGCATTCAGCTGAGGGGGAGGCACACAGGTTACCCCAAAACGAGTGCCCTTTCTATCGCGAGTGTCGTCAGGCCTTGAGCTTCCTTCTACAGGTGAAAGAATGCCTCTCTGACACCTAGCTGTTGTCTCGCAAGGCACTATATTGGGCTTTAGTGAGGGGATCCGTTTAAGACGAAAAGATTGATGAGTTCGGTTTTACGAAGGAGGAGCGCCGCTTGATATGGCCTTGGGTGCCTGGGTCGAGCTGCTTTGATAATTACGAGGTATCATTCACCTGGCTGGTAATTCGGAATGCCCCCTGGGTTGGCAAAAGACTCTATGCAGTGGGTTTTACTGAGACACCTAATTGTGTCCGATGCGGAGTTTGGGAGGAAGACCTTGATCATGCTTTCTTCCATTGCGCTATCGTTTGACCATTGTGTTAGTTGAAGGCTACACGGTCCACATGCTGAACGGGCAGTTTTTTGTACTGGAGTCGGTTTTCCCATGCAGCAACTGGGCATCGACCATGAAGAAAGAAAAACGCTACGTTTTTCTGTTGTTATATCCCGTTTTGACGGTATATAATAACATGACAAAATACGCCAAGTGGAATGCGTAACAAAAAAGGTTTATTCGTACTTCAAAATAATACACAATACAAAATGGCTGTTCGCCTTGAAGTTGATATACGCGTAAATGAAGGTAAAGGAAAAAGGTAACTTAACGTGTGTGGGCGGAACGCTCATCCTGGGAGCTTGGTTAATCCTGACTACACTTGGAGAGTGTAAGCCGCGAGACGGTCGGGCTAGTGCGTACCACTGAACTGACTTCAAGACAATTCAAGACGCTCTTTTATACACCGTTTTGTATCCGGTACTATCCGTAATTATGTCCCTTATAACACCTCCCCCTGAAGCTGAAATCTTCCCGATTTTAGCTTTAATATCGCTTCCGTTTAGGATCAGGACTTAAACGCCTGACGACTTTCCTTTTACGTGTGCTCTTCCTTTTGGTCAGAGTTTCCTTTGGTAAAGAATTCTGTTCAGCCCGTGCGGTATGTTAAGGGGATACATTCATGGGACCATGTATACCCACCAGTTTTGGAATGTCAAATGTGTCGCACAGCGTTTCCATTGGAATTTCCTCTGTATTTTCCGAAATTCTGGAACGGATTTGATTAACATGTCTTTTACAGACAAAACTGGGACCTTGAATAGTATAGACCATGTTCCCAATTCTTTTCTTAACAATGCCGTCCACCCAATGATTTTTTCCATTCTGAAAATTTTTAAAATACACTTTATCTCCTGGGGAATAGCACTTTACATTAAAGTTTTCTTTTCTGGTAACTTTCTTTTTATCCGGTAGAAGTCTATTGAAAATGGATCTAATTTTTCTGGCGAACATAAGTTCTGCAGGGGATGAATTTACATCATTGTTTGGATTTGGGGTTACTCTGTAGATCGCTAGAAATGTTTGTATTGTCTGCTAATCTGTGTCAATGTTCATGTTTTTCCTTAATGCCCGCTTAAACGTGTCCACAAATTTTTCTGCCAACCCATTCGACCTAGGATGGTAAATAGGCGTCGTGATGTGCTGTATATCCAGTGAGTTGCAGAATTCTCTAAATTCGTAACCTGTGAATGCTGTACCATTGTCACTCACTATGGTCTTTGGTACACCAAACCGGCTGGAAATTTCGTCAAGTGCACTTACAGTGTTCCTTGATGTTGGATGTCTGATCTTGAATATCTCCGGCCATTTGGAGAAAGAGTCCACTACAATTAAGTAAAAAAAACCTTTTAGGGGTCCGGCATAATCAATATACAGTCGTGACCAGGGCAAGTCCGTCTTCGGCCACGGGGTCGTTTTTACAGGCGGATCTTGGGCTGCTAATTGACATCCTTTGCACGCTTTGACACAGTTTTCCACCTCTTTATCCATACCAGGCCAATATATGTAACCTCTAATTAGGGATTTCATCCTTGAAATGCCAGGATGACCTGTGTGAAATTCGTTTAGCATTCTTTTTCGTAATACCTGTGGAATTACGATTCTATCGGCATACATAAGCACATCTTCGCAAATGGAAAAAGGTGTAATTTCTCTTGCTATCTTATTTCTTTCCATCCGTCCTACTTGATTTTTCATTTGCTTTATAAAAACGTCTTTTGCAGCTTCTCTTTTAATCTCTTCTAGAGTTACCGGGAGTTCACGGATCATATTGCATATTGAATTTGAGCATTCGCTTTCATCTTTAAGAGCTGCAATTACCGTCTCTTCGAAATTTTCATTTCTTTTTGGAATCAACCTTGACAGTGCATCCGCGTGTCCTAACTTTTTTGATGACACATGCTCCATCTTAAACTGATAGTTTAAGAGAGTTACAGCCCATCGCTGTAGTCGATTTGCAGTATGCGTAGGGATGCCTTTCTTCGATCCAAATATCGTGATTAGTGGTTTATGATCCGTCTGTAATATGAAGTTTCGTCCATGGAGAAAACGGTTAAACTTTTTGACTCCAAATATTATTGAGAGAGCCTCCTTTTCAATCTGGCTGTAGTTTTTCTCAGCTGCAATCAAAGTTCTTGACGCGTGAGAGATTGCTTTTGTTGTTCCATCCTCATACTTGTGGAGTAATGCAGCACCAACTCCGTAATCACTGGCGTCCGTTGCTAGTACAATCTCTTTCTCTAGATCGAAATGTGCTAATGCCAGATCTGATAGTAAACATTTCTTAATTTTCTGGAAAGCAGATTCACATTCCTTTGTCCAATTCCATCTACTGCCTTTTTTTAGTAGCTCGTTAAGAGGAGCTCTCAAATTATGTACATTAGGGATGTATATCGCATAATATTGTACCAATCCCAGAAATGACTGTAGTTTTGATACTGAGTCTGGGGCAGGCATCTTATCAATTGCTTCGGTCCGTTGTGGATCTGGCCTTCGTCCATCTTTGTCAATTATTTGACCCAGGTATTTGATCCTTTTCATGAAGAAATCACATTTCTCCGGACTCAATCTGAAACCAAACCCCTCTATTCTCTTAAGCACTTCTCTGACGTGCTTCTTATGTTCTTGCAAATTACTGCTCTTTATCAAGATATCGTCAAGGTATGCCATCGCAAATTCCAACCCTGCGAGCATCGTATCCATTATCTGTTGAAACAAAGCAGGGGCGACCTTTAAGCCAAAAGGAAGCCTCTTTAGCTTGAATATACCCTTATGCGTATTAATGCACAGGTACTTTGAACATTCATCATTGACCTGAGAGGTCTATCTTGGAAAAAATTTTTCCTCCGTTTAGTTTTGAGAATAGATCTTCTGCCGACGGAAGGGGATAATTGTGGTCCTTTAAACAGTCATTAAGGCCTGTTGAGAAGTCCGCACAGACCCTGATTTTGTTATTTTTTTTCTTCACATATACCGTCGGGCTGGCCCAATCCGTATGGTCAACTTTTTCAATAACCTCTAACTGTTGAAGTCTTTCCAACTCCTTCTCGATTGCGTCCATCGATGAAAACGGTACATTTCTTTTAGGTTTGAACACTGGGGTGGCATCTTTCTTCACTTCAAATTTGGCTTCTACTTTCACACAATGTCCAAGTCCTTCAGCAAAAACCCTTGGAAATTCTGCTTTTACATCGTCCAGAAAGTCTTCCACTTGGTTTGCTTTCTCTGTGTTCAGCCTATTACAAAAAGAATTAACTGGTCGCTCCCATAAGTTAAACAGGACAAACCAATCCACTCCAAACAGACTTGTGTTCCTTCCTGGAACCACGTACACTTTGGACGTGCGTGTCTGACCATCAAATGTCACGTTGCACCTCAGTTCTCCTTTAAATTCCAACTTTTTGCCGCACACACTCCTCGCCATCTTGCTGGTTTCCATTAGTTCGGGTCGACCGATCCTTCTCCAGATATCTTCATCTATGATGCTGATGTCCAAACCACTATCCAGGAGTAATGTTACAGGATGTCCATTTATGTGAACACTGACATACTTACGCCTTTTGCAACTTTTCTCTTTCCTTGTGCGAAGCGCATTCACTTTGTCAGTCTTTCGTTTTTTCTTCTGGTCACAGTACGTTCCCTTGTGGCCTTTGAACCCACATTCGTAACATATCTTATTCCTGAACCAGCCGGTCTTTTTGGTGTGTCTCGTACTTCCGCAACATTCACAATTTTGGTACTTGTGCATTCTAGGGGTCCTTTGTTCTTGGGTCTTGTACGTTCTAGGGGTCCTTTGCCTTTTTACATGTTGTACCTTGTAAACGCTTTTTTCTTCAATGCGGGTGTTGTCTCTCTTGATATTAATGAGACGTTGACATTCCTCTGTAACTTTTTGTAAAGTTATATTTGGGTCCGACTCCATAATTGTCAGGATCCGGGATCTGATATCTTTGTCCCTTGGTTCTGTGAGTCCCTGTACAAAAATTAAACATTTAAATAAATCCGCAGAAATTTAATTTAATTTAAATGATTCACATAAGCAATTTACAATACAAGCATACTCTTCAGATTCCGATTTCTGTAAATTCAAACATTTATATCTAGAGTGGAAAAGGCTATCTCTTTTATCAAATATTCTAGACAACGTATTAATTGTCTCTTCAAAGGTCACTTCCTCCAGCTTTTTGGGTAAAATTAAGTTAGCGTACTTAGTGTTTTCGTCAGTACCCAGTTTTTGGAGCAACAGCGTGACTTTTTCTTCGTCGGTCCAATCCGAACACCTCTTTGTAAAAACTGTTTCATACCTTCTATAGTATGCTGGAAATGTAACGCCAGTATCGGGAGAGTAGTGAAATTCCGACAAAGAATTTGAAATACCTTCTGCAGAAAAATTCGTTTTTTTCTCAGTTGTCGAGGTTTGAATTAATTTTTCCAAATTCTTTTGTTGAGTCGACATTTGGCGTTGAAGTATTTTTGTTTGTTCTTGTTGTGCCTCTAAAGTTTTTTGTGTCATTTCTTGCTGTTGTTGTTGCAGCTGTTGTTGTTGCACTAAGAATTGTTGTGTCATTTTTGACTGTTCCTGAATGCTAAGAATTAGCACTTTCGTCAACTCAGCCAATTGTTCCATATTTAAAAAAAAAAAATGTCTTTCTAAAATTTACAACAATGATTCCACAAAATTTCGTAAGTATACGTTTTTCGCCAATTAGCAACAAGTCTTGCAAGAATAAATGTTTCCACACAGTTCATACAATTTAGCAATAGTAATTCTGCCTAAACGTAATTTTACACAATAATACTTTTCAAATTTACACAATGAATAATGCCCGAAAATGAGCAAACTGTTTTTCAACAAAAATACGGTTGCACGAAAGAAAAAAAAATTAAATTATAACAATAGTCTGTTTAATTTAGAGAAACAAAAAATTGTAAAAGTTCTTTTTTTTTCTTCCAAAAACGTAATCCAAAGGTGCCGGGTTCGAATTCCGCCTGCGTTCCTCACATATTTTTTTCTTCAAAAAATATAAATAAAGTTCACTTTACCTTGTCAATATCTTTCAAGTACAATTTTATTACCTTTCCGAGAGTTCATATCAAAGAAATCCGTACTTTATGTAAGACAATTTCGAATAGTTCTTTGCCGTACGTGTTCAGTAACGAAATTCTTGTAAATTTGAATAGTACAGTCCTTTTAATACGGTAATTTATCTCTGTTAAGAGATAAGAATCATCCTTGTCGCCAACTGTTATATCCCGTTTTGACGGTATATAATAACATGACAAAATACACCGAGTGGAATGCGTAACAAAAAAGGTTTATTCGTACTTCGAAATAATACACAATACAAAATGGCTGCTCGCCTTGAAGTTGATATACGCGTAAATGAAGGTAAAGGAAAAAGGTAACTTAACGTGTGTGGGCGGAATGCTCGTCCTGGGAGCTTGGTTAATCCTGACTACACTTGGAGAGTGTAAGCCGCGAGACGGTCGGGCTAGTGCGTACCACTGAACTGACTCCAAGACAATTCAAGACGCTCTTTTATACACCGTTTTGTATCCGGTGCTATCCGTAATTATGTCCCTTATAACATCTGTGTTTGCTAGCAGTTATGAGAGGTGTGATTTGGACGACGCGACAGAAGGAGGTTTACAGAGATGAGACCTTCACTGCTCTCCAGCTTGTTCTCATTTTTAAACATCGACTGAAAATGCGAATTAAGCTGGAGAAGGTGAAACTCACTCCGGCAAATTTCAACAACAGGTGGGTGAAAGTTTTGCGACTGTGCAGAGTGATTAGAGCTAATCTTGAGTTCCTTTTTTGAATTGACTTAGGATAAGAATATTGGCAGTCCTGAACAAACATTGACACTTCATCGGACCAACTAGAATAGGCTAGTTAGGCATTTTTGTTTGATTTTTTTTAACTTAGCTAGAGTATACATGTTGTCATCATCCCAATCTCTTTTAATTTGTCCATGTCCCATCCCCTCCGTTTTTTTTTTGTCCTCCCCCCTTTTGGTTCGATAATCCCCATTTCCGGTCCCATTTAGGTGACGGATAGGCTGTTTTGTCAGTAATGTAGGCCCATTTTGTGGAGTTTATCTAATAAAGTCAGTTTTCGGGGGACCTACATCTTTTCAACTGACAAAACTTTCTATCTGCCACAATTATTAGTGAAGGGGTTCTTTTACTAACCACTTGTTTCTCATTGTAAATTTTCATTCGTTTTTTTGTAAATAAGATTTTTATCCCTAACCCCCCCCCCACATCATGTATATATTTGTATTTTTGGGTTTTAGTTAGGACGTCCACAGAGTGATTCTGGTATTTTGGTGAAAGAGTCTAGTTAAGTTAACGTTATGTTAGTTAATGTTGCATGAGGGACTAATAAGAGTTTTCACTGTCTCGAGTTGCGTTCCTTACTGATGTACATTTTACTTTGTTTACAATGATAATAAAGACGCCATTATGTAAAAGCTGATCGATCGTTCTGTCATTTCTAATCCATTGACAATCTCAATAAGATAATCACACATGGCGGCAAGCGGTGGGATGGAAATAGTCCAAGACAGATGTAGAAAAGAATAAGAAGCGGAAAGTTATTTGCAGAAACAGATAAGTAACTTTATTGTTGTTGTTTCAAATTGTAATTTATACGTGCATCACGTGGACGGGGAAAAAAAAAGTCAGAAGCAGATATGAAAGAAACAAACAGACCAGTGGCTGGGATAAGGCCTCCAGCACCCCTATATATGGAAGACAATTTAGCGGCAAATTGGAAGTTGTTTAAACTAAAATGGTATAACTATGCCATTATTACGTGTTTGACGAAACAGTCATAACAATATCAGAGGGCACTTTTGCTTCATATATTGGGAGACGATGCACTTTTGCTTCATATATTGGGAGACGATTCAATTTTCAACACCCGAGGACGAAAGAACACCCACCAAAATTATTCAGGCATTTGATAAATATGCTATAGGGGAAACGAATGAAACCTACGAGCATTACGTATTTCATTCTAGAAAGCAAGGAGAATCAGAGACTGTGGAATCTTTCGTTAAGGCACTTCGGACGTTGATATAACGTGTAATTTTTGTGATGATTGTGTTTCATCAGTACTCAGAGATCAGGTAGTACTGGGAATACACAATCCCCAGACACAAGCTAATTTATCGAAAATAAGACAGTTAGACTTACAAAAATGTATTGACATCTGTAAGCTGTCTGAAAATGTTACAGTCCAGTCCAGAATCCTAAGGCCTGAAGGAGTGAATAGGGTTGATTGTAAACCCAGGAGAAAGACATCGGCACAATCTGACAGAGGGTGCTGGGTGTTTGCATTGCGGCATGGAGCGAGCAAAGAGTTATGTCCTGCATTTGGTAAAACCTGTTATAAATGAAAGGGAAAAAAACCATTTTGCCGTGAAATGCAAAGTATCAAGGAAAAAGAAGGTGTAGACGATCAAAACCCAACATTATGAGCAGGAAAACGACAGTAGCAGTTGTTCAGACTATGGACATGTAGACAGCGTAACAATAAAGGAAAGCGAGTCAAGAGGTGATAAAAGCGGAAATGATGGTGAAAAGAAAACCAATTGCCTTTCAGCTCAATAGTGGAGCGTCCGTGAACATATTGAATGAGAAACACGTGATTAGAAAAACACTGGAACATTCAAATAAGACTCTTGTCATGTGGAAGAAGTGAAGCCATTGGGAGAGTGTCAAGTAAAAATGATAAAGCCCAAAAATGGACAAAAATATGCAGTCAAGTTTGTCATTGTGAAAGAGGATTTCCATCTCTTACTTGGAGCAAATGCAATCCAGAAAATGGAACTTGTCATAATCAATGACAAATTCAAAATGGTCGCCAAAGTTTCCCAAATGAATGAATCCAGCAGCCAGTACTCAGACAGCATTATCAATGACTTCAGAGATATGTTCAAGGAAGAATTGGGTCAATTACCAGGAGAGGTACATTTGCAGGTGGATCCAGGAGTAACACCAAATGTTGCAGCAACACGGAGAATACCAGTGGCACTTAAGGACAAGCTAAAAGTCGAGTTAGAAAAACTGGTTAAGAAGAATGTTATTGAGCCAGGGAGTGAGCCAACACCATGGGTAAGTGCTTTAGCACTGGTAGTTAAGAAAAATGGAAGCCTACGGATATGCATAGATCACTGAATAAACTTTGAAGAGAGAACATTTTCAGTTACCTACACTAGATGATTTACTACCAGAACTGACTGACAGCAAAGTATTTTCTACCCTGGATCTACGAGATGGATTTTGGCATGTAAAATTAGACAAAGCCAGCAGTCGCTTAACATTTTCTACACCATATGGTAGGTTCCGGTGGAAAGTTTTACCTTTTGGGATTGCTCCAGCACCGAAGATATTTCAAAAGACCCTTTTTGACAATATGTCCGATTTAGAAGGGGTGGTTAACAAAACGGATGATCTTCTGGTGATTGGGAAGGGTAAAACGATGGAAGAAGCAACAATTGATTATGACCAAAAACCCAGGAAACTGTTGCAGAGATGTCGTGATCGTGGGATGCGAATGAATGCTGAAAAATTGAACCTACGACAAACGTCTATATCTTTCCTGGGACACATGATTACCAGTGATGGTTTACGTTTGGATCCTGGGAATGTAAGAGCCATAAAAGAGATGCCGTGCCCAACAGATGTGAAGGGAGTGCAACGATTAGTTGGATTCATAAATTACCTGGCAAAATTTTTTTTTTTTTTTTTTTTTTACAAAGGCATCACCACATTATCAAGGCCCAGAGGCCACTCAAGGATAAGGGTTAAAGAGTGTACAGTAGAAATTGGTCAATATAGTAATCATTAGTAATGAAAATTTGGCAAATTTAATAACCTATATGGAACGGCCCATCAAGAACTTATTTACTTTAGACTTGAACACAACCATATTGTAGTCAGCCGGAAAGCAGGAAAACGGAAGACAATTCCACAGGCGTGCAGTTCTAAGAAAGAAGCTTTGTTCATGGAATCTACGTTTAGGTTTAGGCACAGATAAAGAGTGGGGGAAATTATTGATAGTGTTTACAGCTAGACGAGTGTTTCTTGTGAAAGTTTGGCGAGGGGGGACCATAGATTGAAGCTCAGTTGAACACTTTCCATGAAAATAACGATACATCAGAGACAAACTCGCAACATCTCTTCTGTGAGATAGAGGTTGCAAGGAGGAGAAAAGGACATCTCCTACGAGGCTACGAAGTCTATTTTGAACTCTATCAAGGCAGGACAAGTCCTTTCTAGCAGCTCCTGCCCAGATGTGGCAACAGTATTCTATCCTTGGACGTACCTGGCTCTTATATAGGTAGAGAATAGCATCAGCAGTGAGATATCTACTGGATCGATAGAAAGATCCCATCATTTTTCCAGCGGCCTTGGCAACAGATTTGATATACGTGTTCCATTTAAGATCAGGAGTAATGGTCAAGCCCAGAAGCTTGTCAAAACTTGAGGCCTCCTGAAGACGAGAGCCATTCATTTCAATTGATGACAAATGTGGATTAGAATGTTGATGATGTAAAGAGAGAAGCTTGGTTTTAGATGCATTAAAAGTAACCAGCCACTCCTTTCCCCATTGTACTACGTGCTCAAGATCAGAGGAGAGAGAATTGGAGAGAACTTGGTCGTTTACTGTCTTAGATGTGGTACCATAAATGGTAGTGTCGTCAGCATAAATGTCTACAAATGATGTAAGGATATGATTTGGAAGATCATTAATGTAGATCAGGAAAAGAGTTGGGCCCAGGATGGATCCCTGAGGGACACCGGCATTAATACTGTGAGCTTCTGATTTTTGCCCCTCAACTACTACTCTTATGAACCTATCAGAAAGAAATGATTTAATAATTGAGAAGACTTTTCCAGCTATACCATAGCTAGCGATCTTATGAAGTAAACCTTTATGCCATACCCTATCAAAGGCTTTAGATATGTCAAGAGCAATTGCCCTAGAAAGATTGCCACCGTCGAGAGATTTGCTAATCCTATGCGATATAACTGTAAGGACATCTGCTGTAGATCTAGCAGAACGGAAACCATATTGAGTGTCACTAAGAAGGTTATTTTTGTTGAGATGTTTGATTACTTCTGTATTTAACACAGATTCTAGCAACTTACTCATGACGCACAGGAGACTTATTGGCCTGTACTGAGAGGGGGATGAGCGATCACCTGAATTCTTAAATACAGGGCATACTGATGAGATTTTCCAGGGAGATGGGAAACTATTCTCCTTAAGACAACGTTTAAACAGTTTTGTAAGTATGGGCGCTAGTTCAGGTTGAAGTTTTTTGAGTACTATAATTGGAATACCATCAGGGCCAGTTGCTTTACTGGAATCAAGGTTTTTGATTAGCTTGGCAACATCACGTACAGATATACGTATATCACATAGCGTGTTTTCTGATACAGGAGGAAATATTGGGGGTTGGCGGTCTTGGTCGCAAAGGGTAGAATTAGCTGCAAAGTTCTTGACAAAGAGTTTGGCTTTGTCTGATGCTGACGAGATTACCTCAGGTCCATTGATAATAGTTGGGATGGAGCACACGCTTCTGTTCATGATTCTGTTTGCTATTTGCCAAAACTGGTGGAAACCAAGCCGCTGCTCAGCTACTTTGGACTTAACAGACTGAGCATACAACTCTCTTGCGTTCCTTATTACTTTCTTACAATGGTTGCTGGCAGTCCTGAAAACGGCTTTAGTTTCCATACATTTATTACGTTTGAAGCAGTGGAAAAAGTGATTTCTGTGCGCAATGGCAGCAGCACATTCTGGAGAGAACCATGGCTGGCTGTTAGGTTTTTGCTGAAACTTTTTAGAGGGTATGAAATGGTCAATACCTACAATTAACCATTCAGTTAGGTCTAATACTATAGAGGACACATCCTTTTTAAACATGGAATGCAGAGGTAGATCAGATATAAATGTACGGAAGCTATCCCAGTCAGCCTTAGTGTATCGATATACTGTACGATGAAGAGGTACGTCTGGGGACTTATTACATTTCATTTTTATCTTAATTGATACAACAGAGTGGTCGGAAGATCCAAGAGGCGACAGAACAGAAACTGAACATAGTTCAGGGCAAGTTGTGAGAAAAAGGTCTAGTAGGCTCGCATACTGGCCGTCATTATCGGGCACACGGGTAGGTTCCTGAACAATCTGAGTGAGGTCATAGGCAATGGAGAAATCATGACAGAACCTCCCCTCATCATCGGTCTTGTTTGAGTGGGTCAACCATTCGACGTTGTGAACATTGAAGTCTCCACATACGTGAATGTTAGCTGAAGGATAAGTAGAAAGGACTTGGTCAATTTTCTCAGATATGCTTTGAAAGATAGTAACTCCGCTGTTGTGGGGGCGATAGAGAGTAAATATAAATGCAGTAGTGTGAGCTAAAGCAACCCGGAAGCACATATAGGGTAAGTTAGGATCTTCCCTGGAGATGTCCCTCCCACATGGAAAGCTATCTTTAATATAGGCACATATTCCATGCCCATGGCGATCTTGGGGGTCAGATTTAGAAGTTAAGTTAGAGTATCCTGTAATTGCAAACTTATCTAGGGAAATAGCCTGTCCAATGCCAGTTTCACTTAAAAATAAAAGGTCTGGTTTAGTCTCCTGTAATTGGGTTTCAACCTCTGGAAGGTTAGAACGAAGACCCCTGATGTTGGAGAAGGAGACATGGTAGTAGGGGTCTACGTTGGAAGTTGGAGAACCGGGTTTAATCGTGTATTTTTTCTTAAAACTTTTCATGATGAAATTTTGGAATTTGTGGACTAGGTCGACAGATTTACTTAGAGCAGGACAGAGAGGGGAAACTAAGAGAGAAAAAGAAACGAAGAATTTTCTTTTTTTTTTTTTTTTTGTAGTACATGATAAGGTAAAGCCGTAACAATTACCCACTAGTATGGCATCGAGAGGCCCCACCAGAAGCTACTGCATGGTCCAGATTCCATTCACCAAATGGCAATACAGCAGCCCCAGTACTTTGCACCTGCTGATAGGACAGCCTCCTTAGTGGTTAATCCAAGGTTCGGGTCCCTGACTATCAGGCAGATAGCGTCAGCCCAGACAAAACGTTTACCTCCAGCACCCTTACTAGTGACATGGCTACAAGGATAGACATAGAAACAGAAAATTTCCACCAACTCTGCCAACTGTTCGCGCAAAAATACTGCCAACCTAGAAAACACAAATATCTGACGTGATGGCCCTTATTAGAAATTTAATGACATGGTCCCAAATTCATGAAGAGACTTTTGGGAGAATTAAAGAGTTAGTGAGTGAGTATTAAGGTATTATGACCCCAACAGATCTTTGGTCATTCAATGCGATGCAAGTGAGAAGGGCATAGGGGCCGCACTACTGCAAGAGGGTCAACCGCTAGCCTATGTCAGCCATGCACTAACTGAAACAGAAACTCGGTATGCACAGTTGAGAAGGAACTACTAGTAGTAGTCTACGCATGTGAACGGTTTCATCAATATACGTTTGGTCGACAGAAAACAGTACTAACTGATCATAGGCCACTGGAAGCGATCATGAAAAGGAAGAATTGGTGAAATGCCCCAAACGACTGCAAAACATGTTGATGCGACTACAGGCTTACGATGCTACAGTTCTGTACCATCCAGGTAAGAAAACGTTCCTTGCAGACACGCTATCAAGAGCATATATCTATGGATTGGGCGGTGAATATATGGACGATGAAGATGCTGTCAAAGAAGCAGAATATATTCCTGTAACAGAAAGAAGGCTGCTTGAACTGTGCTCAGCCACGAAGGAAGACAGAAGCATGCAGCAGTTGCAACAAGTAATTCTGGAAGGATGGCCAGAAGACAAAATACATCTTGACCCAGAGGTATGACCATATTTTAATATGCGGAGTGAAATGACGGTGCAAGATGGGTTGATTTTCAAAGGAAACCGGGTAGTGGTCCTACTGACACAGCGGGGAGTGTTGAACGAAAAGCTGCATTCCACACACCTGGGAGTAGAGGGATGTTGCAGAAGAGCAAGAGAATGTTTGTATTGGTCAAATATGAACAGTGACATAAGGGACTACGTTTCAAAATGCCCCACGTGTAGAAAATATGAAGTAGCCAATCCGGCAGAACCATTATGAGTCCATGAAGTTCCTCACAGACCCTGGGCGAAAGTGGGAATAGATCTTTTTAAGTTTGCAGATAGAGACTATCTCTGCACAGTTGATTACATGAGCAACTTTTGGGAAATCAATCATTTTCTCAATACACAAGCAAAGACAATGATAACTAACCTGAAACACCATTTTGTACAACATGGAATACCAGATCAGGTGGTAACTGATAATGGGCCTCAGTTTAGTAGCCAGGAATTTTCTACCTTTGCAAAAAAGTGGTGTTTTACACATACACTGGTCAGTCTATACAATCGCAAGGCAAATGGTAAGGTGGAATCTGCAGTAAAAATGGCAAAAAACCTTTTCCGGAAGCGATGGTAGATAAGTCTGACCCATACCTAGCAATGTTGGATCACAGGAATACGCCAGGCAGGGATCTCTTATCACCAGCTCAGAAGCTGATGTCAAGGAGAACAAAAACACTTCTCCTAATCAGAGAGGATTTACTCAAGCCAGAATTGCCCAAAAATCTAAGAAAAATGGTGAAGCAAAATCGCAGGAGGCAAGAACATTCTTTCAACCACAAAGTAAAACCACTGAAACCATTGTATCCTGGAGATGTAGTACGGATGAAACCACACATAAATGGTCAAAAAGAGTGGAGGAAAGCAGTGATATGGCAGAGACTGGATGAGCGATCATACCATATAAAAGTGGATATATTGATGGAATAGAGTAGATTTGAAGAAAACTGCAGAAACACCCCCACTCACATCAGTAATACACCAGTCATATGAAGTTCAGAGCGAGTTACCCAAGAATGCAGGGCGGGGGTACAGAAGAGATATGCACCACAGAACCACCTCAATATGAAGGTGAAATAAGAGAAAGCCCAAACCTGACCCCATCCCCAACAAAACAAGCCCGGAAAGTTGCGGACAACACGGTCGGAAAAAATAGTAAGAGATCCTGTGAGATTCAGGGATTTCACAACATAAGTGAAAGGGCAGAATAATCTCTGTTAGATATGAGGGTAGTCAGTCCAATGAATGTCTAGATCACTATATTTTATAGACTCTGTTTTCATTCTTAGATTTTTTTATTTTTGTTCTGTTTTGTCATTGAGAAAAGGGAAGATGTTGCATGAGGGACTAATAAGAGTTTTCACCGTCTTGAGTTGCGTCCCTTACCAGTGTACATTTTGCTTTGTTTACAATGATAATAAAGACGCCATTATGTAAAAGCCGATCGATAGTTCTGTCATTTCTAATCCATTGACATCCTCAATAAGATAATAACACAGTTAGGTCCACATTAACGCCCAGCCTCCTTTTTGGCCTTGTGCCACATTTTTTGTGTAAAATTTTTTTCACAAGAATAAATATTTACCCCCCCCCCCCAGGAGTCAAAAACATAAAATCATTTCACATAAGCATTATTGGAATTTAAAAAAAAAACAAAAAAAAAAAAAACATGCGTAAAGTACGAAACAAAATGCGTAAACAATGTTATTGAGATTTATATAATTTAATTACGAAAATAATTCCATCAATCATGTTCGGTTCCTTAGTAAATAAATCAAACATCTTATTTTTTTGTTAATTAAAAAAAAAAAATGTAAGTCTTCTAAGCTGAAAGAAATTTTAAAGTATTTAAACTACTGCACAGAAATTATTTCTTGATTTAAAATTTTTAGTACATTCTCATTACTAAAATTTAATAATTTGATAAAGAAAGATGGAAACCTTATTGTAAGTAAATTAGTTATAGTTTTATAACAATTTGGTTCAATTTACAATTTAACAAACGGCAAACAAAAATTGAACTTTTGAAACACTTTTCAAAGAATAATGATAAAAATTAAAAAGTATCAACGAAATAAAAGGAAAACTCTCAAGCAATGTTGGATAAATACAATTAACAATTGTTAAATTTTAAGAATAATTTGTTTCAAAAAATATATTTTGTGGACGAATTAAAAAAGTGATCATAATTAATTAACATAATGGATAAGCCATTCGTTAGGTGTGTCAGACACTGACCTTACGAATGTGTGAAAAAATATTGAATAATTCGACCCCCTGTCTTTCCAATATTATAACTACTCGAAAAATGTAATTCAAACCCTTTGTTTTTCAATCAAAGGAGCAAGGACCAAATTTTAAAAAAATAACAGGTTTAATAGCAAATTATGCAACATTTGTTTTTTAAATCGGTTTTCTTTAAAAGATTTGAAGAAAATAAATGAAATCTAGCGTAGGTCGATTATAAAAAATCGGGTACTTATGCAGAGAGTGATCCGTGTTGAAATAATAACGTTATTATTTAAAAAACCATTCTTAACATGGGGGAGGGGAGGGTGTTTTGTACCTATTCTTATACCTTACAATTGAATAAAAAAATCATATCATATCATAAAACTTTAATTGAAGGAAAAACCCCCAAATCTTGTTTAATAATTTTTTTGTTTGTTTAATTATCTAAAAGCGAAAATGTATGTATGTATGTATGTATGTTTGTGTGTCTGCTAAAAACTTTTGATCGACGGAACAAAAATTCACAAACTTGGTATCATATTAAAGCCTCACCCTCCGGACGACAAATATCGAAAAATTAGCCCAAAAGGACCATCAGAAGTGCGTCAACTGATCGATTTTCTGCAGGGGGGGGGCAAAAAGTGACATTTTAATGTTAAACATTACATATTTTTAAATCGATTTATAACTGCCCCAAAAAATACGGGCGCCAACTCTTCTACATAAAGTATACACGGGGCCGTTTATTTTGGGTCAACTTGTATTTAAAACCCGCTGAGTCATGTCACGTGATCTTGACGTCAGCAAGCTCTAATGGCTATCTGATTTTAAAAATTGTTGTCATCGGTAAAAAAAAAATAAACCCTCACACAAGCTAAACTATGAACTTCTACGCTATGACAAGGTTACCAAAGTTATTAGCACATTCAAAATAGTTAGATACGATAGTTAAACGAAAAATAACAAGCCAAAAAATGTGAAGTAAAACAAAAATACGCTTACAAAAAATATTAACGAGGGGAATTTTCGTTTGTTTAATTATATTTTAAATAAAGGGAAAATCCCCCCACTCTCCAAAAAACAAAGGGCAAGTTACTCTCGAAGAAAAAAATCGACCAATCAGATTAAAGAATGACTTCATGAAGAAAACAAGCGGACATTTTTATTTTCAATTTACATGGTGTTGATAAATTAAACAAAATCACCGGCTCCGATATTTCGTTCTTGGCTTCAATGGTTATTTTTTTTTAAACAAAAAAATACTGTTTAACGCAAAATAATTCGTTTGGAAATAGTGCCGATCCTCAAAAAATTCTCTGGAATTTGTAACGCTAAACTTGGATTCAACCAATATTATTTATAATTTTTTGCCTTAAAAAAAACAAAAAAAAAACAGTTCAAGAAATTTTTATTTTTATTTTCTCCAAAAAATACACAAGTTTTTGATTTAATATATTTAATTTCCACTTTATGGATTGAATTTTTTTTTTAATATAAAAAAAAATAAATAAATTAAATGAAATAGAAATAATTTTCGTAATAAAACGAAACTTTCTGTATAATATAAGAAGATGATAAGGTTTCATTTAAAAAAAAACAAAAACAAACAACGTGTTTTAATAAAAAAAGATTTTAAACTTCGGACTTTACAGGTAAATTTCTAAAAAACACTTCTTTTTTTGTTTTAAATTTGAATATATTATTTATTAATCTTTTATCTTCAATTTGTGATATATAAAACTTTGGTGAGTAAATTAATTATTTACTTTTTAATAGACCTTCCAAAATGGGGGGGGTGAATTAAAAAAAAACGTTTGTCTAAAACATTATATTCGGTTTATTACGAAAGAGCATTAAATTTCACATTGACACTGAAAATATCGTAAAAATTGAATCAATAGAAAAATTTTGATAGATTTTTAAAGTTTAAAAATGGAAAAATATTTAACTCGTAAAATTCAATTGATTTCACTACGTAAAAAAATGGCTGCATGGACGCTGGCCGGCACTTTGTAAACACTGCTTTTTAAAAAATAAAAAATAATATTTCTATTACTTTTTATACAACTTTAACAGTTTATTTTGGAAGTATAAGCCATAAAGAAAATAAACAACCCACTTTTAAAAGAGAAATTACGAGTTTTCTTATATTTTATTCGCAGTTTCGTGTTAGGGGTGTCAAAAATTCTCCCAAAATTCTGATTCGTACTTTTTTTTTTTTGTTATTTTTTTTATTTTATTTTTATTTTTTTTTATACAAATACGGACGGCGATCAGTAAATTTTCCGATCGTACAAAAAGCACCCTTCCCATTCTTTTCTTGATAATAGTCTCTACTATCAAGAAAAGAATGGGACGGGTGCTTTTTTGTAAAGGTGCGCAAAAATATTTCCGGTAAAAAGCTGCCTCGTTACTTTCAAATAGAGATGGACTGTTTTTATGAAAGAAAGTTAACAAGAAAGGAAATAAAATATAAGTGCTGATTTAAAAAGACTTGAGATATTTCTTATATATATATATATATATATATATATATATATATATATATATATATATATATATATATATATATATATATATATATATATATACACACACACACACACACACACACACACACACACACACACACTTGATATAGGTAATCTGGAAGAAAGAGAGAGCCTGTTTCTTCCGTTTAACTATAGGTGGCGTTACTGTCTGTCCATCCACTTATGGAAGCACAAAATGTATATAATGGCATCCTTGAAATAAAAATAAATCTTTTTGTTATATTTTAATTTTAAACATGTTTTTTTGCAAACATATTTAAGTTTTTGTTTTTTTTTTTCAAACATATTTACGGATTTTTTTTTTTTTTTGCTTTTGCAAACACGTAAATGTTTGGAAAAATAAAACTTAAATATGTTTGCAAAAACAAATAAAAAACGTAAATATGTTTGAAAAAAAAAATAAAAACTTAAATATGTTTGAAAAAAAAAACAACAAAAAACATGTTTAAAATTAAAATATAACAAAAAGATTTATTTTTATTTCAAGAGTGGCATTATAAACATTTTGTGCTTCCGTAACTGGGTGGACAGACAGTAACGCCAACGGAGGAAACAGGCTCTCTCTTTCTTCACGATTACCAACATATTTAAGTTTTATTTTTTCAAACATATTTACGTTTTGTGTGTGTGAGCTCTTTCTTTGATCACGCGCATATATATATATATATATATATATATATATATATATATATATATATATATATATATATATATATATATATATATATTCGCGGAAAAGGTAAAATAAGTGCAGAAAAATTAAGGAAAAAAGGGGGGCGGTTCATAAAAAAAAAGATAAAAGAAAAAAACGTTGATTTTTTTTTATTATAAGAGCGTAAAAAATACTCGCGGAAAACGGTTGTACCCATAAATATGTTTAAAAGAAAAATATAGCAAAAACATTTAGTTTATGCTTGCAAAAAAAAAAAAATAAAAATAACGTAAAAACAAAAAAAAAACGTAAATGTTTGAAAATAAACAAGCAACAAAACGTAAAGGTTTGGAAAAATAAAACTTAAATATGTTTGCAAAAACAAAACAAAAAACATAAATATGTTTGAAAAAACAAAAAAAAAAACATAAATATGTTTGCAAAAACAAAAAAAAACATAAATATGTTTGAAAAAAAAAACAAAACTTAAATATGTTTGTAAAAAAACAAAAAAAAACATGTTTAAAATTAAAATATAACAAAAACATTTATTTTTATTTCAAGGGTGCCATTATATACATTTTGTGCTTCCGTAATTGGGTGGACAGACAGACCTATAGTCAAACGGAGGAAACAGGCTCTCTCTGTCTTCCAGATTACCCTTGATATATTTCTTATACACACACACACACACACACACACACACACACACACACACACACACACACACACACACACACACACACACATATATATACTTGATATATTTCTTATACATACATATATATATATCTCTATAATATAAAGTTGTGTGTGTGTGTGTGTGTGTGTGTGTGTGTGTGTGTGCGTGTGTGTGTGTGGTCACGAATAGGCTATATGGTTGACTATTTTAAAAAACTGACGACATATAATGATAATGATAGAAGATGTATAGGTGTATCAGAATTTTGGGGGAATTTTTGACACCCCTAATAGAAAACTGCAAATAAAATATATAAAAAAAACTCGTAATTTCTCTTTCTAAAGTGGGTTATTTATTTTCTTTATATAATATACTTCCAAAATAAACTATTTAAGTTGTTTAAAAAATAATAGAAATATTATTTTTCATTTTTTAAAAAACAGTGTTTACAAAGTGCGTGCGTGCGTTCAGGCAACCATTTTTTTTACGTAATGAAATCAATTGATTTTTACGAGCTGAATATTTTTCAATTTTTAAACTTTAAAAATCTATAAAAGTTTTTCTATTGGTTCAATTTTTGCGTTTTTTTCAGGATGAATGTGAAATGTTATGCTCTTTCCAATAAACTGAATATAATATTTTAGACAAACATTGCTTTATAAATTCACCCCTCCCATTTTGAAATGTCTATGAGAATTTTAATAATTAATTTTTGTGCACAAGTTTTATATATCACAAATTAAAGATAAAACATCGATAAATAAAATAATAAAATTTAAAACAAAAAAAAAGAACAGTTATGTGCAAATTTACCTGTAAAGTCCAAAGTGTAAATCCTTTTTTTTTTTTGATAACCACGTTGTTGTTTTTTTTTTGTTTGTTTGTTTGTTTTTTTAAGTGGAAGCTTATTTTTTGTTTAGAATTTTCCAGTCAATATTTTTCGGTCAGTGTATATTTTTATATTTAATTCCTTGCTTTTTTCGATATAAAAAAAAAGACGATACCGAATGATGCAGATTTATAGTATAATAAATAAAAAATTCAGGTATTTCTTTGAGATATTAAAAAAAAAAATTACATTTACTATGCTCGTTAATCTGTAATCCGTGTAAATCCAAAAATAAAAGATACTAGTTTTCACGTATGGTAGCATAAAAACGCCACAAGTAAAAAAAAGGACGATAAGTTATCTCCCTTTGGTATTTATAACTAGTTTCGTTTGCCGGCCGTATATATATATGGTTATTTCCGTTTTCAGCGCCCCCCGAAAACCTTTAAAAGTGGAAAATTTGAAGGAATATAATCCCATATCGAGATTACTAACATTTCTGAATTAGTGTTTTTTTTTACACTTATAGGCTTCCGTACATAACAAAGTGAGAATCTTAACATCCGGTTTCTTTAATGGACGATAAACTAGTATTATCGATACGATTTACCGTGACATGTGGTTGAAAAATCCTTCCATTTAAAAAATACATGGATTACCTACAACTTCAACTCTATTCGCACCTACTGAAAACCTGCCCATATATCTATTCACCTAATTACGCATGACTCAAAACTTGCTGTCTTATCCATACTATATTGCACTTACATCTTAACCCTCCTATCATCTAAAATAGTTTGGGCACAACTCGTAGCTCAATTCTTAATTCTTACTCATACTGTAACATTATCCTAGACCTAAGCTAACATAAATAAAATAAATAAAAAGGGTAAGACTAAAACCACATTATCTCCTCCCTAACAAGCCTTCTTACAATCATAGATGCTTACGCTGCATGAACTTCAATCACCCCCTTTATCCATTAACAATTAAATAGCAATATCCCTAAATCACTTTGAGGAGTGTAACTAATCAGCAGAGATATAACCCCCACAAACTAACCCAGTAACACTAACTAACCACGCGGGGTCACAGAAATACCTGGATTAGAACCTAGGTGCGGAGAAAACCCTCTCAGTGCTGACGGACCCAGTAGGTTTTCCCAGATCATCCGTCTAGGAGAAGGAAAACTCTGAAACTAAACCAAAGGGGAGGGAGGCCTCTTCAGTCTTGGATGACAACCTTCCTAGAGCTGGTGACTCAAAAAATTCACCGGTTTGCAAACCTAAATTGTTTAAGGAGTAGATAGGCTCTGTCTATCGCCTGGCTTCCATACTCCATCTTTGCCTATTAGTCAAGCGCAAAGACACTATCTCAGTGATTCGACAGAAACACCCAGCGGTAGATCTTGTTTCCTGGCTAGGGCAACGAATGCTGTTTTTCCCCATTCCCAGCACGGCCTACCCCTAAAACTGAACATTTGAGAGTGCTTGAGTATGAGATATGCCTGAGCAATTAGATTGGGTTGACCTTCTTCTAATGGGTTGAGGGTACCGGATTGACAGTTCCTGGCTGCTGTTCCCGACTGGTAGTACAGGTGCCCTAACTCTTTGGTAGCGCTTAGAGCGGCTGCTCCATCAACAGTTGAATAATATCGGGTTGTTTGTAGTGCCATGACGCGCATGGAAAGGGACCCTGCACTCATCCCCGGTGGGCTTTCCTGAGGCCACAATCCTAATTGGAGAAAGGTCAGCTGATGGTCTACTTGTGATGCATGTCTGAAGCTCTGCATAACCTCTTGTTTAGCTCCCCCTTACCTAAACCGAAACTGTTTAAAAAAAAAAAATATGACGACAGTACAATCTAAAAATAAGCTTAAACCAGGCTTAGGGACAAACAAATTTAACTTGCCTCCTCCCTTGAGGCTCGCATTCACAAATATCCGTGGGCTTAGAAGTAATTTAGCTGATGTTGAAGCATTTCTCTTAACACATACCCTGGATATCTTAGCACTAAGTGAGACTAACCTACACTCCTTCATCCCCTCTAACCACTTTAACATGCCTGGATATCTCCCACTCTGCCATAAGGACTCTGACAGACACATGCACGGACTTGGAGTTTACATTCGTAATACCCTCCCCATGACTAGAGAAACAAACCTAGAAACAGATGATCAAGCCTTTATATGCTTTAGATTAAACATGCAACACAATATTAGCTACTATTATTTTCTCTACCGCTCTCCCTCGACTCAGGACTGCACCATAATAAACAAAGTATCTGACAGCATAGACACGGCACTGTCCCTCGACACTAGCGCACAAATACATGTATTTGATGACTTCAATGTCCACCACAAAAACTGGCTTGGATTCTCTACTCACACAGATGCAACGGGCAGCACAACTCATAGCTTCACTATGTCTCACTCCCTATCACAAATTGTTATGTTTCCAACCCGTTTCCCTGACCAGGAAGAACAACACGCATCACTTCTAGATCTGTTTTTGACCACACTTCCCGATGACTGCATAACGAAGGCCCACAGCCCACTCGGGAACGCTGATCATGCAGTGATAATGGTTGAAATCGCCCTAAACTCTAGAGCCAAAACTGAAGAGCCAGTGCTCAAAACAAAAAGATATTATAAAAAGGCTGATGGGAAGCCATCAGGGAACTAATCAGAGATGCCCCATGGAGAAATATTTTTTCTCTCCCTGCTGAACAATGTGCAATGGTTTACGTCGACTTGTGCAACTGCCATTGCTCAAAAGCAGCATGCATACCGTAGGTTTAACCGACATAAGTCCAGTTCAAACAGACTGAAGTATATAGAAGCTAGAAATAACGTTAAGAAAGAAAAAGCGACAGCTAAGAGAGAATTTACGGAAACCACTAAAAAGCGCATCGAAGCACAAAAACTAGGAACTCGAGACTTCTGGAAAATCTACAACAGTGTAGTAAATAATGGGCAATCAACAATTCCCCCACTAACCAACAATCACGAGGTTGTCTCCTCAGCAACCGACAAGGCTAACATGCTTGCCAGTCGGTTTTCCTCAAACTCCACACTGGACCCTTCCAACCACCCCCTACCTCACTTTCCTATGTGGACAGACGCCACGCTAGACAATCTGAAAACCACCCCTGCTCAGGTGCATGCTATCATAAAAAACCATGACACTTCAAAAGCATGTGGACCCGATCTTATTCCAGCCGTGCTATTAAAAAAGTGCTCAGCCGAAGTAGCTCCAGTTCTCTCCAAACTCTACAATAAATGCCTTAATGAAGCTTGCTTTCCGGGCTGTTGGAAAACTGCTTCTGTTGTACCAGTATTTAAGAATTCTGGCGAAAGGACTGACCCATCAAATTATCGCCCCATTAGCCTCCTCCCACTTTTTGCCAAAATATTTGAGACCTTAATTAACCATGCTCTAGTCCATCATCTTACAGATGCTAAACTTCTGACTGACAAACAATATGGATTTAGACAAGCCCATTCCACAGCAGACATCCTAACTGTGATCACTGGACAAAGCAGGGAGGGCAGAGCGGTAGCTCTAGATATATCTAAGGCTTTTGACAGGGTATGGCATGAGGGTCTCCTCAGGAAAATTAGATCATACGGTATCATTGGTAGAATACTTAACATAATTAAATCCTTCTTAGATAAGAGAAAAATCCAGGTTGTCCTCGACGGTCGTACATCTAAACAATATGATATAAATGCGGGGGTTCCCCAGGGGTCTATCCTTGGACCCCTATTGTTCCTGATATCCATAAATGACCTCCCCGACAAAATTGCCTCTGAGATGGGTATATATGCTGATGACACTACACTCTATGGCAGGCACGACAGGAAGACGAATGTACACATTTCTAAAGAAATGGCAGAAACACTAGAGGAAGACATCCAATCTGTGGTGGAATGGGGACAAAAGTGATTGGTCGCGTTCAATGCTGCCAAGACTAAACTACTTTCATTCAATAATTACAAGAAACCCTCTCTACCACCTATAGCAATAGCCAACGACTCTTTATCTGAGAGTACATCTTTCAAGCTCCTTGGCCTAACATTCACAGGAAACATGAGTTAGAACAATTACATTGAAGGCACTGCCAGGGCCGCTGCAAGAAAGGTGGGCTCTCTCTACCGTGCTAGAAAACTACTAACACCCGAAAGTATCCTGTACCTCTATAAGGCCACCATTCGCCCATGTATGGAGTATTGCTGTCACATCTGGGCTGGTGCATCTGCTACTAGTCTCTCGCCCCTTGACAAGGTTCAAAAGAGAGTCGCAAACCTGATAGGCCCTGAACTGGCATCTAAGCTTCAGCCTCTGTCCCATCGACGAAATGTTGCATCCCTCTGCCTTTTCTACAAGTATTTTAGTGGTGAATGCTCTGACGAACTGCAATCACTTGACGTGAGCACCCTCGACAGACCCGACAGGCCGCTAAATCCCACCCCCACACTGTAGAGATCCCTAGATGTAAAAGATCTTTTTACTCCAATAATTTCTTCCCCAGAACTGCTAGACTCTGGAATTCCATTCCAGGTCCCTGCTTCCCCAACAGTACTGACGTGCAGAAGTTCAAGTGTAACGTGAACTGACATCTTGCTGCCCAAATCCCTACATAGTACCCCAGTAGTTTTTGCCCCTGATAGTAGCCCCCTACACCAAAGTGGTAGTTTGCCTTGTTTGGGGTGAAAATGTAATAAAATAAATAAATAAATAAATAAATATGAATAAATTCTCATACAGGAAGATTAAAAGAAAGCATATCTTAGTCATGTGGAACAGGTAAGTGATGTTTTGCCAGTTAAATAAATATCATAAGATTCAACTCGTGTTATTTGTTCGACATTCCGTGAAATGTTAAGTGAAGAAATCCAAGGAAAAAATAAATAAAATTGTTTATTTCTCTATTAAAGCTTTTATGATATTAAAATTTGGTCTTTGCTCGTTTTATTGAAATAAAATTTACGGGTTTAAATTACATTTTCATATTGTTATAATCTGATAGACGTATAGGTGTCTATTCAAACAAATGTTTGTTATGGCGACTTTGCCAAAGATTCTGCCAGATCAAACATACCAATTCCTGTGTCTCGATGCATCTTCTAGGTGTATCATACACCTAGAAGATGCATCGAGACACAGGAATTGGTATGTTTGATCTGGCAGAACAGTGGTTCATTAAAATTGTGTGGTCTGCGTTCGCGCCTGGTCCACAAAGTATGGAAATAAAAAATTAAAAAAAAAAAAAAAAAAAACGTTTACAAGTGTTTTTGATATAGATGTACATAAGAATACTTTGATAAGTATGTTTTAACCTAAATAGGGATGGTATAATAAAATTGTGGGGTCTGCGTTTGTGCCTGACCTCCATAGAATTGAAATAGGCACAAACTTTAATAAAGACTTTTCATATCTATCTGCGTAAGTATACTTTGATAATTATGTTTCAGTTTCGTATAATAAAATTATGGGGTGTTCGTTAGCGCCTGCCTGACCTCCATAGAATGGAAATATGTCATAAAATTTAACAAGTTTTTTTTAGATAGATCCACAGAATATTGTGATAAGTGTTTCAGTGTGAACAGGTATGGTATAATAAATTATGGGGTTTATCTATTTTATTTTTACTTTCATCATATTTTGCTTTGGTTTTGATACCTCCGAATTCGAAGCTATCTCTTTAACCCTTCCTTTTCATAACCTATCATACTTTCATAAATCAGAGTCCATTTTCTGTAGGCTGTTTTTGAACCCAGTCAACGACGAGTACTTTTGCTAACTATATATGTATATGTATAACTATATATATATGTATATCTATGTGTGTATATATATATATATATAAGAAATATCTCAAGTCTTTTTAAATCAGCACTTATATTTTATTTCCTTTCTTGTTTTCTTTTCTTTTTAACTTTCTTTCATAAAAACAGTCCATCTCTATTTGAAATATATATATATATATATATATTTCAAATAGAGATGGACTATATATATATATATATATATATTTATATATATATATGATATATATATATATACATGTGTGTGTGTGTGTGTGTGAGAGAGAGAGAGAGAGAGAGAGAGAGAGAGAGAGAGAGAGAGAGAGAGAGAGAGAGAGAGAGAGATTTATTATTTATTCGCTAGAAAGGCGGAGTAATACACGTATTGCAGACGCCGCCGTCGCCGCTACCGGTGAGTTTGGGTTTTGCTTGCATTGACGTAGTTTTCGCTTTTGCGCTCAGACCGCAAACATGCGTTCCTCATCTCGGCATGGCGCTATTCTGCCCACCATCGGCTGTGGTGTTACTCACAACCTCAGCCCTACTAGACAACCAACACAACAAATGATGACAACATCCTTAACCACCAACAACAATTCTACCAATAAATGTGATGATCATTTCTCCGACAAACCACCCCAATATGATGACGTTGTGACTGAGGTAAGTATAGCAAACAGCTTTAGTAGCCATCAAAATAGGATGGAATTTTGGACAAGAATTTTAAATTTAAAAACAATTGTTTTGGTTGTTGTTTTCACAGTTAAATTATTCCGCTTTCTCTTTATATACAGGATATTTTTCTTCATATTTCTCCATTAAAAAAAAATACAGATGTTTTTTTCCAGTATTATATGACCGCGGTGCGCGGTAGATAATTTTTAGCCAGGAGCATCCAATTCTCACATAATCGATTTATATATATATATATATATATATATATATATATATATATATATATATATATATATATATATATATATATATATACACACACACACACACACACAAATGTACGTTCTCGACAATCTGTTTAACAATGACTTTGTTGCTGTCGGACTGTGGACTAAGGTCCTTCCAGTCTCAGGAGGTCCATCCTCCCATACTTTACCTTTTCTTTGAGAAGGGGTTAGGCTAATTTATTGATAATTGTCTGGGGAATGCTGACGGATCAGCTCAGGCATTTTTGTAGGCCATATATATATATATATATATATATATATATATATATATATATATATATATATATATATATATATATACATAAAGACATACGTACATATGCAACTCAACTCACTGCACACTTTAGATTTTAGAGAATATTTACACAAATGTAATCATATTTGAACCATGGATCGCAACAGGCAATTAACTTAAAAGTTCCAAGTTTTCAAAGTAAAAAAAATTATGAAAATAGGCAATGATGAATAAGATCGAAATATGATTGCTTGTGTATTTTACCATATTATCGTTATAATAATTATTTATCGTTATAATTATCGTTATAATAATAATAATAATAATAATAATAATAATAATAATTATTATTGTTGTTGTTGTTTGCATATTTGGATTGAAAACTTCAATGGAGAACGGCCCAACGGGTCGTCTCTACTTTTAGTAGATTATTGGGGGGGGGGGCTCTTTTGAATTGTTTACTAATCGGACATTTTAATGTAACAAAAACAACAAAACAAAATATTTCTTTCCACTTTTATTATTTTTCATCGATCAGGAGAAAAAAAAATCTAATTTCTTTTTTTTTTTTTTTTTTGTCTATTTTCATAATTTTTTCTTTTTTCTTTTTTAATTTGTTCGTCAATTCTTTACATGTTGTCGGCAGTGGTGAGCACATGTTAATAATCTGTGATCAATAAATGATGCAGGTACCAGCGAAAATTGTCCCGTCGCTTGGGGTTGAATGTATAGAAGTTGCCGCCCTCATGGACGACTGGCCGCCGCAGTACAGTTTCAGCGACCTCCACGGCCAAAATGCGGGCCCACAAGAACACCTCTTCCAACAAGGCGTCAGGAATCAAGACGAAGATGACGACGATCTATGGGGGAGCACAACTAGGGACAGCGGACATGAGCAGGGCTTAAAATTCAATGGTGGGTAAAATCGGAGAAGCCCCCAAATTTCAAAATATAAAAAAATATTTTTGTTTTTATTAATAAAAATATATATATATGGAAAAACTGCTCGGCACCTCATTTTTTGGCGATTTTAAAAATGTTCTTAAAAAATCAGATGTTTGTCGATTACGACATTTCGAGCAAAATTGTCTAAGAAAAATTACAAAAAAAAAAAAAAATGTTATTTTCATGCATCAAGAAGGAGTGCAGGGCTGCAGGGGGGAGGGGGTCACTCATTATTCAATTGACATTTATTACCGAAATTTATTTTAGCGAAACGTGTTCTACGTTCTGAAAAGAAGGATTTCACTTGCGTCGGTTACTTATCTTGGTGAATGAAAATAATCTTTTCCCCCTTTTTGTTTTGTTTGAAAAATCATGTTCTAAACTTGGTAAACGACAAAAATTGACAATATTTATTTTTTTTAAGAAAACTTTAAAGTCGGCAAAAAAAACAAAAAAAAAAAAACGAGGCAGCCCCTCTCTCCGCCAACTGCTCTCTTGTCTTTATGTTTAAAATTTATTAATGGGATTCAATTACTCCCCACTTATTAGGTGGTCGTGACTCGTGCCCTACTACTACTATTCATTGTAAATTATCAGTTGTTTCTGTATTTTCAAATAATGAATAAATAATCGTTATTCCTTCAAGTGAGGTTTTTGATACGGTAGAGACGCGTCTGATTTTTCTTCTTTTTTTCTATTCAAAACTACAAATGAACAATAAACTTTTACTTTAAACCTTTCATTCATTAATTAATTTCTAGTGGACAATTTAAAGACTTCAAAATCACCTTCAGATTTCTAACAAACACGCTAAAATACAAATTGATTTTTCAGCCTTTAAGTTGTCGACCAGAGAGTAATTTCTGGCTTTTAAGTTTAAATTTTAAATTCACAAAATTGCCATAACTGAACCTGGTTTAAAACTCCCAAATCTTATTTTTGAATGCGCCCTTGTCTTTTCAAAGAACCAAGTTGCATATATGTATACAATTGCTACTTCAAGGATTCATTTTTATATAGAAAAAGTGATTATAAGTAGCTTCCCGTTCGAAAATAACCGCCTCATTATTTAGCGTCATTCGGAGGCGGGAGATGGAAGGCGTCTGCTAATCGACGAATCATTCCCCGCTTTTTTCTTTAATTCTTTTTGCGTCACCTTTTCGCCCAACTTGTTGTACCAACCCGCGTTTTGAACACCAATGTTGTCCTGATGGCATAAAAATATTCAAGAAAACACTGCTCGCATAACTAACTTAACCTTAAGTGATAATTAATTTTTATATGGCGTAATTAATCTTAAACCTGTTTTTTTTTTTTCCTTAATTATTTTTGTAGAATCCGTTGCTGCTGATTCTGAATACCAAACGGATAAAAAAAATTTTTTTTACGTTAATGAAAACAAACTTTCAAAAGTGTGTGTGTGTGTGTGTGTGTCTGTGTGTGTGTGTGTGTGCAATAATAATTTACATTTATTGTCCATAAAACAAGGAACACAAGTGAATTATTTCCATTGAGTTTCAAAAAATTTGAAAAGAAAATAATGTTCGAAAAAATATATAGGTCCAGGTTAGGTATGAAGATGTATTTAGATATCTTTTTTTGCATCTGTATATATTTTTATATAATCTTTCGAACTTTGAGGCTTTCAATTTTTGTGCTAACCAGCAATGTAAGTCTATATAAAATGCCTTTGCGAACCGATTTACTCTCAAGAAAAAAAACAGTCAAATTTTTTGAAGCTTCAATAATTATAGGTACTTTCAAAATGAATAGACGATGCTCAAAATGTATAAGCATTTTGACCCTTCGCTTTTCTTAAAAATCCACCAAAAATCAGGAAATTAACCAATTTGAATGAAATTTTAAGGATTTATCAAATAATGATCACGGGATATCGTGAATCCATTATTTGTATTTGAATCTTAGTGGAAATGTATTATTTTATTTAAACAAACATATCTTAATTAAAGTTTTATTTAAACAAACATATCTTAATTAAAGTTTTATTTAAGCAAACATATCTTAATTAAAGTTTTATTTAAACAAACATATCTTAATTAAAGTTTTATTTAAGCAAACATCTTAATTAAAGTTTTATTTAAGCAAACATATCTTAATTAAAGTTTTATTTAAGCAAACATATCTTAATTAAAGTTTTATTTAAGCAAACATATCTGAATTAAAGTTTTATTTAAACAAACATATCTTAATTAAAGTTTTATTTAAGCAAACATATCTTAATTAAAGTTTTATTTAAACAAACATATCTTAATTAAAGTTTTATTTAAACAAACATCTCAATTAAAGTTTTATTTAAACAAACATCTTAATTAAAGTTTTATTTAAGCAAACATATCTTAATTAAAGTTTTATTTAAACAAACATATCTTAATTAAAGTTTTATTTAAACAAACATATCAATTAAGGTTTTATTTAAACAAATATCTTAATTTAAAGTTTTGAGTAATAAAAAAAATGCATGAATTTAGTTTTGCTTTTTTTATGAAAATAAAACATCGTAAATTGTAACAATTAAAAAGATAATTTTTTTTTTCAGGAACATTACGAAAAAAAGTCCCTAAAGTCTGTATTGATGAATTCCATATAACTCGAAGAAAAATTAATTTATCGAATTACCGATATTATCATTAAATTAAGCATTATTTAATATTTTCACACACAAAAAAAATATAATTGCAAAAAATATTTCTACTTTTTTTTAGATTACATGTTCTGCATAATTTTTCTATGTAAGATTCTAATATTTTCCTGGATTTAATGAATGTGAAGCTTTCGGCGCAACATAAATTTTATATAATTTTTTTTTTAATTTAAAAGCAGGAACATAGAAAAATGATTAAATTAAAAGAAATGGTAAAAATTATACAAACGTTCATGGTGGAAATGTACGGATATGTACGACTGAGGAAAGAAAAAGAAAATCAGCACTCCCTACTTTCTTTTAACTACCTGGCGTCATTTTCAGCCTTTTGACTTTCTGACATTTTGGGCTTCTCTAGACTCCACAACTGGACGGTTTTTCGTTTTTGTGATTCTGCAAAAGCAGAATCTCGTTTTTGAGGGCTAATTAAGCTATTTTTTTGTACAAACAAGGTGTTGTTTTTTTTCATATAATTCAATATCTTAGGACTTTACTAATTATTTTTGAAATAGACCAAGAAAACTAATATTAGTCTTTCAAAGGATATTTACAATGAATTTATTTAACTTCAAAATTTAGCTGAATTTGTCAACTTCCAAATGTTGCCATGCAAACATTTTTCCTTATATATTTTCACGTGTACAAATATTTTTTCCTTTTAGAAATAGATTTTAGTCTAATCTTTCAAATTCAATCAAAAAGTAGTCAGAAACCTACAAAAAAAATACACCAGCTTTCAAAATTACGTCTCCTTATTTCTTTTTTCGCCATTTTTGCCCGTACTTAATAATAAAAATCACTTTATCTTGTTTTATGAACAATAAATGTTGTAAATCATAATTCACATAATTTTAACAACTCTCTGATGCTATCTCGAATATTGAGAATTTCATAAAGACAGGATTAAGCTACAAATATGAATATTTCATTTAAAAATAAATAAATTACTGATGTATACATAGTCAAAAGTTTAAAACTTTTGGACTTTTAAAGTTTCGCAATATTATTTACATTTTTAAGAAGATTTAAATATAATTGTAATAATTCGTGTGAGCGGACCAACTTATAAACTGCAGTAGTATATATATATATATATATATATATATATATATATATATATATATATATATATATATATATATATTAGTAAGTTATAAAATGTATATGGCGATTGAGCTTAATCGCCATATACATTTTATAACTTACTAACTAGCTCTACCTACGTATTGAGCACTTAAATCTATACTTTCGCATATTAATTTTATGTGAGTAAATTAAGTAGTTTATATATATATATATATATATATATATATATATATATATATATATATATATATATATATATATATATATATATATATATATATATTGCGACGATTACTCAGGATCGGGACTTTTGAGGGTATAAAATCGGTATCAGAATAATAAAAAAAAATCTGTGCTTCAAACGTCAAAACCGATTCCTTTTGCTTAAGACAAAACTTTCCATAACAGATAATAATAATAAATATTTGTTGATTTTAACGATCATTTAAACTAAAATCTATAGATAAGTCTCCACAAGTGGGTTTTTCGTTTCAGCAAATATATGTACATTTAACATGTGTTTTTACAGTAATCAGGGGGGAAAATAACAACTTCTTTATAGTTAAATATTTAGAGATTAAAAAAAAAATCCGAATCCAAATCAATAATTGGTACTCCTGCAGTATTTTACCCACCGATTTCACGATCTTAGCCGAGCGTTGATCGACATCCGTCGGAAAACGCCGGAACATGGCGAGCGGTACGATACTCTATCAGCCAATCAGGGCGCTTCAAACGAACGCGCAGCAGACGAATAATTTTCATTGAAATTACACACATAGCGTTTCATTTCAGTTATTTTATTGTTCAAAGTAAAAATACACAGCCTTTCATTTCAGCTATTTAATTTAGCGATAAAAAAAAACCAAAAAAAAAAAAAACCGGGAGCTGTTGTAAACATATTTATGCGAATTTATGTGGAGACAAAAATTTGGACACAACCCTTTTGTCTCCATAATAAATCAAATCGCGGAAGGCTACCCGGTTTGGGAAGGAGCTTCTTCTTTCCACATCCTCTGAAAACCCTTTGCTCCCTACTTTGCCTCTCTACAGTCAGTAGAAAATCTTCCAGTCGGAACTAAAGATAAACAGTAATTGTTGTCCCCCCCCCACAAACATTACTGAAAAAAAAACAAAAAAAAACATTGTTGTTACTGTTTAATAACGTTTTGTCAAAAACAAACAAACAAAAAAAAACATTGAAGTGTTTATTACTGTTGCTTACCCCCCCCCCAAAAAAAAAGCTATCGGAAAACAAAATGAACCAAAAAAAAAAAAAATATTCAACAAAATAAATTTATT